>NC_048412.1:13000598-13005319 GCF_013103735.1 Etheostoma cragini
CACAGTGAAGTGCTGCATGACCAGCTGGCAGTCACAAAGATACACCGTTTAGATTTTCCAAGCAGGTCCATGTGGCGATGTAGAATGACAGGTCTAATAAATGACTATTCTATGTAGCTTCCCTTTTACAGCACTTAATAATTTGTGTGAAGATAAAACTGAACTGAACAATTTGTCTTCTTTAGCCTTGGTTCAAGCCTTTGTTTGAAAAGCCATCTGAAGTACGGGTTCTTATTAGTTCATTTGCCTCGGTTACAGTTGTACTGGGCTGTAAATAGGTTTGTGAATTAGAGTGTGTGGGGAGATAGTGGTTATAAGTTACCCTGTTAGCTCTGATGTCACTCAGAACACACACACACAAATACATGTGTACACTCACACACACTCTTTATGTTGGTCCTTTGGGATTTTTTCAGCTCACCACGGTAAAGGATTGTGTTTCTATAAAAGTGACACAAGTATCGCTCTACAACTGATGTTTAGACTTTTTCTTCTCTGTCCCCTGGTATAGATAATGCCCAGCCTTGGCAGAAGATGGAAGAGAGATTGTGGTAGTGTGGGGGAAGGGGGAGGACAGAGGAAATTGTTTGAGGATGAGAGAAAGATGAGAGGGAGGAAGGAAGAGCGGTGGTTCAATAGGACGGGAAGATCAAATGGAGACGTGGAGGCAGGAACTAAAAGGTCTGTGAGCATGTGAGTTGAGTGACTGGAGAAGATTACGAGAGAGGGAAGAAGAAGAGAACTGCAGATGAAGAGGGTAAAGGATGTAGAAAGAAAGGTTACAGATGTTTTGCCATGTGAGCCTTGAAAAAAAGGGAAAATTGTCTTTGAAAAGAATAGAGATCGGGATAAATGTGAAGACTGGGCAACTGAGGAAAAGAGGAAGAAAAAGGGATGGAAAAAAGGCAGAGAGGCGTAGGCTCCCCTGGGATTGTGCTAACCCCAGTAACCCAGATACCATTTAGATGAGGAGATAAACCGTCCTGCTGCTGCTGCTGCTGCTGCTATGGGACAGAGCTCAACTCCAGCCTTCTGTGGCTCTACAGGCTGACTGTCAGTCACCTGCTCCCCTACTGACCCTATTTGATTGGATTTCTCTGCTTTTCTTTATTTGAGTGTGTGTGAGACATGCATGTGGGGATTTAGTGCAGTTATGTTGAGTAGAAACGGGTGCAGTGAGGAATGGTTTCATTTGTCCTGTGCTGTGTAGTGCACCTATTTTAAAACAGTAATTTATTTACTATGAGAGACATATTTTGTAGTGCCCCCAAACTGGTTTTGCGAGCTATAGATTCAGGCAACTGTGTATGTTCATTGTTTATTTTTATGGCATAATGCACAAGACTATTCTCTCAGCTCTGTACATGCTGGAGAATATTAGAAATTGAAAAGTATCTGATGGAAACCCTTGAGCTGTACCACAAACAAATATTTAAGCTTTATGTTCATCATGTCAGTGACATTGGTTTATAACTATCTATCTATTTTAGATATTTTGCAGAAAATTGACAAAAATAACCCTTTTACAATTCTTTGTCTAAGATAATTGAGCCAAAAAAAAACAACTTTCTGCAGTCGCAAAGTGGTTTGTAGCTTTAGTATTAAGGGGCCATGTTAACAATAACCTATTTCCACATATGCTGCTGAAAAGCAGGTAAACGTACTTAGTTTTTTGAGTTATGTGTGATGTAACAGTATTAACAGCATACATTAGTTCTATGTGTGCAATAAGGCAAATATCTGGATGCCAACTTCTCTAATAGGATTTTATTAAAGTGTATGTAGTATTTAGGTTAAGGGTGTGTGTGTGTGTGTGTGTGTGTGTGTGTGTGTGTGCGTGTGCGTGTGTGTGTGTGTGTGAGAGATTGTGTGTGTGTGTGTGTGTGTGTGTGCGAGATTTTGTCTCTGTGTATGCAGTGGGCTGTTACAATAATTTAGTGCTTAATATCTAATCTGATTACTGACCGAGTGAGAGACCAGCAGCAGCTGGTTGACTGTGGTTTGTGACTTTATATATCTCTTCTGGTGCAACTGTTTCTATTTAAAAATGAGATGCAGTCAAAATAATGTCCTCAATACATTTTGAATCAAGCCCCTCTGAGACTATGCACGAATGCCGGGCATGAACTAACCGAGTAGCTGGTATAACAACTGAAGGTATGTTGTGTGAATCATTCCCCGTGTACATTCTGTACAGGGGTTTCCACAAAGCATGTTTTGATGTAAATTTATTGCCATCCCCAAGTAGTACAGGAAACACTGCACTTAAAATAATTAGTTTTTTATGTAAACATTATTTTTAGTATACATGTTAATTTATTTTCCAGTTTTAGAAAAGACAGCAACATATTCTGATGTCATAGGATAGGATATCCACCAAACATAAAACCTGCCGTCTGCTCTCACACAGTAAACTGACATGGCTTGATGACAATGCAAGGTCACCAACAGAACATAGTTAGGTTTGGAATACTTTAATCAATCACTAATCCATATTTGTTGTGTTTTTTGCATAGTCATCAGGAAAAGATGGCTTATTGTAACTTTTCAGCAAATCTAGTGCCAACAAGAGTTCTGAAGTGTTTCACAGTCCAAAGCCTCCTGCCCTTTCAAATACAGTGCTGATCTTCATTAAGCTTTTTTTTTTTTTTTTTTTTCAAAAACTATAGTATAATGTGAGCTATACTTCACAAAGCTTTGTACAAATACACATAGTGAATCTGTTTCTGCCTTTTTAGAAAGCTTAAAAATATCTGTAGTCATCGAAGTAATGGAGAATTGACTATAAATGATTTGCACTGCAAAACCCCACTTATGTATACTTATTTTGTGCAAAGAAACAGTTTAATATTACTAGCTGTACCTTTTTAATGTTTTCATCATAGTAATAGTTTTCATTGGGTACACAGGGTCGGTAGTCATTAGCAAGGCAGCTGGTATTGTTACAATGAGATGATTTTAGTTGTATTTCTAGAGGGATTATAGTAGCAGCGCAATCTTTCGGGATTGTTACAAGCCACCTAATAATCCAGTAGTGCCATAGCCACAGTGGTATCATTTTAATTGGATGGTGATAGTAATACTGTAAGAGAGACATTTTTAATCTGATCTTCACTAATCTGTTGTAATGAAGCCCTGAGGCTATTCATCACGCCTACAGAATGAGCTCACTTTTAATTACACACAAATGCATACACTAGACATAGTCATCATCAAATGCCAACCTTTACTCTTTTCAGAACACACTCAGTTATTTTAGCTAAGCACTAACTGTTCTGGAATTTGCTGTTTGTTAAACTGCAGAGACTCAGAAAGAAAATGCTAAATAATGTAACATAACCTAGTACAGCATGACATAACCAAGGCAGGTTTTTACTATTTGTATGTCTCGGGAACTTCTTGCCCTTAATCACCGGAATGTCTATACTGGAAATTACATTGACAATGTACATTGAAATACATGAAAGATTACATACTTGGACCGCTAAAACCTTTCCTTGGCAGGTGAATATTTATCGTTTTCTTACAGGTGAGCAACAAAGAACATTTCAGGCTGTTTTATATGCAAAAGATTAAAACGGGTCCCTTTTTTAATTCAGGGTGGCCCTAACAACATATCCAGAAACCATACATGTTTATAAATTGAAAATGAAGCAGAATTGCAATAACAGAGGATTGATTCATAGGACAATTTATCACAAAAAGGTGAATAATAACAAATGAGTGTAATAATATGAAGAAAAGAGTCATGTCATAACAATCACTAAGTAGAGACTCCAAATAGATATACTAGTGCAATGCTCTCTCTAGACAAAGGATGTAATATTGTGTATAGGACACACACACACACACAGAGAGGCATGTATTTCAGCATGATTTTTTGAAGAGGCAACTGTAGGTCAAGCTATCAAAAGTGCTGAACCAACTTTCCCTGGATCAGTCTATATATTCTGTCTCTGTTACTTTTTCCTTTTTTTTTTTTTTCAAAGTATGAAGTGATCTGACCATGACCCGAACACAACACGGAAAAATGCTGAATGTAGTGATGTTAACAGTAGTGATTGTTGTGCTTACTACAGCCTGTTCAGAACATGAGTGAAACAACGAGGGTTGACAGTAACCTAACTGATAACACAGTTTTGTAGTTGGATTTATTGTGTCCATATTTAGTGGACTAAACAATTAATCTTATATAAATAAGCAGATCTTTAAACCCTGAATAACCCGGTGATGAAGATCATAATTTATTTATTTATTTATTTTTTTTATAAAGTTGTAGATTACATCCCCAATACTGAAAATGAGCAATGATATTAGTCAGTCAATCAGACTCAGTTTATTTGTGTCTCATTTCTCACCACATGACAGACAGAATTCACAGCTGAAAGCAGTCACTGTAGTCATGATGACTCAACAAAGCCTGTGGGGATATCCAGGAAGTGACAATATGACACCGGAAGCAGCAGAGTGTGTGTCTCGCACAAGGATAAAGGTGGCGGCACCACTGAAACGGTTGGCCATCGGTCAAAGTTGGGCCGATGGGGAGCATCTATCACCCTTATTTTTTAGATCTGTAAAGCACTACCCTGGTCAGAAATATATTTTTGGGTTGCGCATCAGAAATACTGTCTGTGCCCATCAAAATATCTACAGTTGTGGTCAAAAGTGTACATACACTTGTAGAAAATCACAATGTTATGGCTGTCTTGAGTCTTCAATAA
>NC_048412.1:13005419-13026407 GCF_013103735.1 Etheostoma cragini
ACTTATTGAAGACTCAAGACAGCCATAACATTGTGATTTTCTACAAGTGTATGTACACTTTTGACCACAACTGTATAACGTTACAACCCCCGCAAATACTGGTGGATTTCTTCTTGGTGTCTTAATAGTTTTGGCGTAATTACTCGAGTGAAAATAGTGAAACGAGTATGTCTAAATTAAGTGGTCCGTGTGTAGGAGTGGCGCTGTCCGTAGTACTGAAATGGAGCAATCTTTAGACGGAACAGATCAAACAGAGCGCCGTTAATAAACAGCCTGGAGTGGCTTTTTGTAATTGTTTTTAATGAGAGTGCTGCATTTTGCTCGCTGTGTGGGCCTTGTGTTTTTGCGGGAGTGCCTCAAAGGCCTCGAGTTAAAAAAACTTCAACTCCGAGTAAAAAATCATCAGAAGCTTTCAGCTGCCTCTTTGGGTGGTGCCATAGGTGTGACGATAAAGCTACAGTAGAAACCACCTTTGAAGAGGGTAAATACATGAAAGAGACAATCTGAGATAAAAAAGGAAGTATCTGTGGAAGTGGATGGTCTGTGATGTGTTTACTTGATTACAAAAGTCTGCTTTGTTAAGCACTGCACTATGAATATTATTGCTGCTGTAGTCTCACACTGTGGTAAAAGAGTAAATGTCAAGCTAGAATTTAACAATGGGTTTAATAATGTTCTTCTAAATTAGACATCTTGTGATTCTAAGAGTTTATTTGTTAGCTCATTAAAAAATATAGATCTGGCTATTAGGCTACAACCCACCTACAGCCGTTATTCAAGCAAGCTACTACCCAACTACAGACACCGCTGTTGAACACCAGTATGTCCACAATTTACCAATCCTCCCACAGCAGGCCGTAGCGTGTCAAGCCAGATTTTAGAAACTACTAGATTAGAAACTGCCGCTGAGCTTCCATGTAACAGACATTTTCTGACTGGCGTTGGAATGGCTTGCTGTTTGTGCTTGAAAAGGCTGCATGGTAGATTTAGGAGCTGCCTCTCCAGTTAGACCACAGTTTTGCCCACCAGGCATTTATTTGTTTTAACTCATCTGATTTATGTTGAGCTGTGAGTACTAAAAACATTGTGTCAGGGTTTTGCTGGTTTGTATTGACTTATACTGACTGACTGACTGGTAGCCTTATTGAAACTCTCTCACTCTACAGTAATTTGTTGTCTCAGTATTGCGGTGTTATTACAATTTTATTTCCGTGAAGGGAGATAAACATGCTTGTTTCCGTTGTTTTTTTTTTTCCTTCAAAGATCTCAGATTGGACAGATAGATGTCTCAATTTACCCTGCAGAGATCTGAGGAGCAGTTAACCATAGACCTCATAAATCCACCAGAGTTTAAAATTCCAACACAAAGAAAGTGGAAGGTAACGGACATTGTTGAACAGACATGCATCTGGCAAAATTTCTTGCGGCACCGAAGCAATGCCGGAAGTGGAACGTTGTGAATATAGACATACACATGCTACCGTTTTATCATCTCTTTTCTACCGCTCCACCTGTCTTTCTTTCGATGATTATTAATGTAGCCTGTTTTGTGTCATGAAAAATGTAAAGAGGGCATCACAAATGACCTACTGGTGGTGACTGAGAGGTTTTCTGAGTGAGTGTTTTACTGTGTCAGTTATTCTTTCAGTGGTGTGTTTCAAAGGGCTAATATGGCCTATTTTAACCTAATTGGTTTCTGCTCGACTGTGTAATGTTACTTTCACAAAATCCATTAATTGAATGCATTTCCAGAGAAGATACAAGACATTCTGATTACAGATTCCTCCTTAACTATGAAGTCACATGTTGACCTCTGTCCTCTTTGTTCGTCCCTCTCTCTTTTTCAGAATATGACGGCCAGTTAGCCCCAGCAGGAGCATCTGAATCAGGCATGGCGACATCTTCCTACCTGGAACCCAACCTCAATCACTCCGCAGTGGGTGGTTGTGGGGGTAAATCCCGGTCTGGGATGCCTAGTGGGACCGGTGTTAGTACAAGTGGCACTGCTGGAGGCCTTGAGCGTCCCTCAGGCTCCATGGACCGGGTTCTGAAGATTTTCCATTATTTTGAGACAAACAGTGAACCATGTACCTGGGCTAGTAATATCAGGCATGGAGATGCAACAGATGTCAGGGTAAGACACACAAACCTTTCTTACCTTTTGAAACCTCCATCGTCATCGTTTCCCTGACTCTCGTTTATTTTTTTTAAATCTTTGTTCCTCTTTCCTCTTGTTTCAACAGGGTGTTATCCAAAAGATTGCAGAAATCCACAAATTGCGCTGCATGTCCTCTCTGGGCCTCCGTCTGACCCATCTACACTCTGATGAAGTCCATTGGTTACACCCTGATTTGGGTGTGTGTCACATCAGGGAGAAATACGAGAAGCAGCACCCCCAGGAGGAGTGGAGGTAGAATTACAACAAGATTCAATGTTTTACACTCACTGTCTGCTCCCACAACCTGTGTTGTCCCAAGTTTTACTTCTTCCATAAGGGGTACTAGAGCTAGCTGGGGAGGGCCCCCTCCTTCCTTTAATGTTGTGCTGATATCAAAAAGCAGGCCAAGCAACATATCATTACTTTATTCTCCTCAGAGGTGGACGAGAGGATGATCATTTTTAAATCATAATCAAATCATTCTAGTATACCTCTAACTAGTGTGGGGTTTGAAATGTATTGAGGTGTGTGTATGCGTTAGCTGTATGTATGAGTAAGCATGCTCCTCTTGTTTGTGTGTGTGTGTGTGTGTGTGTGTGTGTGTGTGTGTGTGTGTGTGTGTGTGTGTGTGTGTGTGTGTGTGTGTGTGTGTGTGTGTGTGTGTGTGAGAGAGACACAAACTTGTCATCTTTACAAATGCCATATTGGGCTGTACAGGACCTACACTTGTTTAAGCTACGTACTTGCCAAACAAGAGTATTTATTACCTTACAAGTCAGAGCTGCATAACCTATGGTCCCAATGGAACCATTTTATACTAAAAAAATACTTATGTGAACTACTGCATACAAGCAGTAAAAAATATTGCAAAATTTGTTTAAATATTTTATTTTAACTCCTGTCTCAATTTTTATAAGATTTGAAGGTCCTTATAGAATTTGATTCATTCACATGACGGAAGACGTTTACCTAAATTCCAAGTGATTTTATTACACAAGTACATGACTTGCAAGCAATGAGTAGTAGTTACTGGTGTCCCCAGGCTGATTTAAGACCCTGACGTAAAGGTCCAATTCGCAATAATAACCAACACGCTTTACATTATCCCTTACATCCTTTAGAGATCCTTATTCTTCCCATTTATTTGTGATGTGTATGCCGTAGGGATGGTCTGCTCTGTTTGATAAGAGGGAATGAGCTGCTAGTTATTTGAAAGCAGCTGTGTCTTTTCCAACCTACACTGAAACTATGCTAGCGCTTAGGTATCTTCATTCGATAACAGCTGTCCTTTGTCCTGCTGTTGATGTGTTGAAAGTGAAATGAATTTAAAATGAACAAGTTGTTCACACTGCTGCTAACATGCAGCCGAGCAGCTCTGCCAGTTGTTGCAGCTTTGCCTCGGAGGGCAGCCGAGCTGCAAGCCCGCATGAGCTTCTGCTGCTGCCAAGCTATTGTTAGAACAGCAGAAGTAGCCCAAGGGATGGACTGACTCTATCTCGCCCCTTTGCATGTTTTTCTTCCATCTCGTGCGCGCACAGTCCCTCTTTTTCCCTTTGATCTTTCTCTCTATCCTTCTTTCTCGTCTCTCTCACGTCTGTGTTTTCTTTCTTATCCATCTCTCTCTTTTCTCTTAAATATTCATTCTCTTTCTTTCCTCTCAAATGTGCATTTTTCTCTCTCACACTCTTTTTGGTTCAGTCGTTGTAGAACGAGGATGTTTTATTTATTTTGCCTTCAGCCTTGATTCCCTTTATCTAACTACAGTGCTGTCCCATCACAGCAGCTTGGAGCTCAGCTCACTACTCCCGTGACCCATTTCTCGCCACTGTAGTCACTGCAATATGTCAGTCATAAAATCATATGTCACTATAAACAATGATGGCCCATCTGGGTACTTCTCTGGCACAATTAACTGGCAAGTGTAACAGCAGAAATCTCATTATGCTGTATGGTATTATACAAAGTTATGACTCTGTTCACTATCAGCAAAATATGAAATCACATCTCAATATGCCACCCGACAGTAATCAAGTGAGTAGAAAGGGCATCTTCCAATCTTTGTTTCAAACCCCTGTGTTGGCAAACAGCTGCCCTGCTGAGGTGACTTTAAGACTGCTCCATGTGTTATAATGTAGCTAACATGTACTTCATCCACCTCTGAATGTAGAGCAATAGGAATTATGGAAATAGTGCGAAAAACACCCACCCCCCTAGCTCCATACAGCAAAACTTGTGTATAGCAGAGTTGTGTCATGTCTTTTTTTTAAAAGCCTTTTGATGATATATTTCTTTTTATATGATCTGTTAATATGTATACAGTTTTTTAAACTCAGGATCATGTTGTGGAAATCATGAAATGTGTGTGTATGCATATACTGTATAACAGCTGAGTAAAGCATGGTCCTCTGTCAGTATGCCTTGGACAAGAATCGAATTTGGATGTTGCAAATTATTTCGGTGTGTGTTTGTGTGTGTGTGTTTGTCTGTGTGTGTGTGTGTGTGTGTGTGTTTGTCTGGGTGTGTTTGTCTGGGTGTATGTGTGTGCTCTAAGAGTATGCTTATTTAGCCAAACTATCTCTGTCATTCTCAGGTATGAGTTGCGGATGCGATACCTTCCTAAAGGTTACCTCAGCCATTTCTCTGAAGACAAACCCTCTCTTAACTACCTCTACCACCAGGTGAGGCAACATGGCAAGATCACATAAAAAAAGAGATGATCCTCCTTATGAAATACTATTAAAAAATAAATAATAATAATGAATCTTTTCTGTCTGTCCTCCCTCTCGCTTTTACATCTCACAAGGCAGACACAATTTGAAACAGATCATTAAAAAGAACTTATACCCTCTGCTCTTACATGAAACTATTGTCCAGCTTTATTTTTACAGTAGTGTTAAAAAACATTGTTCTGTCACACTGTTATCAGGTAAAGAGTGACTACATGCATCATATAGCGGATCAGGTGGATCAAGATGTTGCTCTGAAACTGGGCTGTTTGGAAATCAGGTAAGAAAACACACATACACGCACATTGGTTCAGTCACAAGTAGTACAAAATCAACACAAACATTCTGTTTACTCAAACAGGTTCTTAACTATTAGTCACTGCTTAAATCAGAGAAGTTTTCCAGAATATCTTTTAATACTGTTTTCTCCTTCTCTCGCTGAATTATACAGGAGGTTCTTTAGAGAGATGCCGGGCAATGCCCTGGATAAGAAATCCAATTATGAACTACTAGAGTAAGATTGGTTTCATTTGGTCCACACCGTCTCTCATTTAGATTTAGTGATGGTAGATTTCAACTATGCACACATGTTGTGATTTTGTTATTCTCAGGAAAGATGTTGGTTTGAGAAGGTTCTTCCCCAAAAGCCTTCTGGACTCCCTCAAGGTGAGATTAAACTACTGGTCATCTCACTGACTAACTGGCCGGGGTCTCCCATTTAAGTTTTATATAACAGATTTTATTTAAGTTCAGATAACAGAAGGGACAGTGACAGAAGTGTCTCTGGTAATCCTAGTCCGGTTTAGTCAACTGGATGAGCTAATGGCTATTTGACTGAGTGAGCGAGCGACTGACAGGGACACCAACTTGATGACTGAATGGATCTCTGGCTGAATGTCGGATAATCTGATTGTTTGGAATTAAGTTAAACGTCCTGTTGTCACTCACGGTTTGCTTTGTCAGTTGTTCGTTTCTTGGCTCTGAACCAACTTTCTCCCAGAAGCCCTCATCCTTGGAAATGTTTTTTGTCTCCCCCTCTATCAGGCGAAGACTCTTCGTAAGCAGATCCAGCAGACCTTTAAGCAGTTTGCTAACCTCAATGATGAGCAGAGCATCCACAAGTTCTTTGAGATACTCTCTCCCATCTACCGCTTTGACAAAGAGTGCTTCAAATGTGCTCTGGGGGTAGGGCAACACTTAATTCATAAAAACAAAAAAGTGTAATGGTGACTAGGGAAATCCACTGACACATTTTCCCTACCTGAAAATTCATACTTAGTCAAGAAACTCTTCCTATTCAGCATTCACAGGGAACAAAACACGTAGAATGGAGTGTTATCCTTAATTTAATCATAAAGGTGACGCTAGCACAGTCCAGGATCATGTCTGTTCTTATACTGTTTTCTACAGCAATGCATTATTACTGTCATCTACAGAATGCTGAGTTGTGTCTGTTCTAGAGGGCATTTCATGTCAAAAGTAGTAAAAATGGATGAGAAAATGAAAATGTTGTTACGCTATCAGTATTCATTTTTTTTTGCCAGTACTGCGTGTAGTATAAAGCAAAGTAAATATAACATTAATTCTTATGTTGTATGTCTCTCACTGTCTTTCTCTCTCCGTCCTCAGTCTAGTTGGGTAATATCAGTAGAGTTAGCTATTGGACCAGAAGAAGGAATCAGCTACCTCACAGATAAAGGCTCAATGGTCAGTATGCACTCAGACAATTCATCTCACAAGGTTTGGCGTTGTCCTCAGTAAAGTGTAGACGTTTCCAAATTCACTTTCTTTAAAATATCGTTGGATTTGTGTATCTATTCTGCTTTTTTATGGTCTTAAGAAGGCTTTTAGCACTACTGTATACTGCAGTAGTGCTGAATTCTTAAGTACTGTATACTGCATGCTTTTTTTTTTGAAGGCCAGAGTTGCAATCCACCATTCTGCCCTCTGCTGGTTGTTTTATCCAGTAGACAGACATTCTATTCTCCCTAGTTCGCCCAAGATGAAACAAGTAATTTAAATTCTAGTGATCCGGTAGTTTTTATTAAAACCAGATGTTAGCTAAAAAGGCAATATGTTTCATATGAGTCAGGTATTGTAATTAGAAAATCTACACAGCTGGATAAGTGGGTGTTCAAAATGCAGGAAAACTGCTGCACACCTGTAACTCCGGTGCTTAAATTGAGTTATTACATTTTGACATAATGATGACAGACTACGTTCATAAATCAATAAAAATCTTATTTCTTTCTAGGGCTCATTGATAGATATACATGATTGACTGGTACCATGGAAAATAATATGTTTGAATAAAGTGCATCAACTTATAAAATACGTTATAAGTGATTTTAATGTTTCTGTATATCTGCCCTTACCTCTGCAGCCTACACACTTAGCTAACTTTAACCAGGTTCAGTCCATCCAGTACTCTGCTTTGGAAGAGAAGGACAGGAAAGGCATGTTGCAGCTCAATGTAGCAGGAGCTCCAGAGGTGAACACACACACACACACAAACACATACACACCTTGCATACTATTACTTTGGCTTTTCCATGTAGGGTGGTTCTTTGAAAAACATTATTGCCTGTTGTAGTCTTGCATTACTACCTGATTTTGTATTTGTTGAATGATGTTAATGTGTAAATGTGTAATCAACCATGAAATAGCATCTGCTTGTTAAAGATGGAAAATAGGAAACAGCACTTGAACGTGGGTATTACCAGCTACACTTGAGTGTCCCTGTGAGTGTGTTTGTTGAGATGCAGCGGGGGGTGTTTGCAGCAGGCCTTACTCGGGGAAAAGTACTGTATGTGTATCAGTGCAGTATCTGTGTAGGGGGTGTGTGTTAGACTGAATGTGTGCTGGTAGAAGAAGAAGATGTTTTCTCTAATAAAGCTCTCATTGTGTCACTGTGAAGCATCGTTCTGTCCCACTAATTGTGTGTGTGTGTGTGTGTGTGTGTGTGTGTGTGTGTGTGTGTGTGTGTGTGTGTGTGTGTGTGTGTGTGTGTGTGTGTGTGTGTGTGTGTGTGTGTGTGTGTGTGTGTGTGTGTGTGTGTGTGTGTGTGTGTGTGTGTGTGTGTGTGTGTGTAGCCCCTCACAGTCACTACGGCATTGCTGACTACGGCAGAAAACATGGCTGACTTAATTGACGGTTACTGTCGGCTTGTCTCCTTAGCTACGCACTCCTTCATTGTCAGAGTCCACAAAGGTAGGACGCACAACTGCTCTTAAATGTATTTTGTGTTTACTATACACCTACATTTTGCAGCATTATAATGTTTCAGTTGTTTGCAGTTAATGAGTTAGGACACTTTTTATGTTGCTTAGATGGCAACAGTAACCTGAAGGATTAACTTGTACTATAAATAGTTCTCAAACTCTTTCTAGCAGTATCCAGGTCTGATTGTGGTTGGAGAGGATTTGAATAACCAGATTGAGTTTAGCTGGTCTTTTCTGTAAAGAACTACAGCACAAAAGAAATAGTTAGAGTGATGCAGCTTAAACATATACTGGAACAAGTCTGTTCTTTGTCTAATTTGTGTGTTCATTTTTTGTCTGCAGAGGGGGACAGAGCTCTGCCATCCATCCCCAAGTAAGTCAACCAACTCCTTTGGTTTCATTAGTTGATTTATCAAGTAAAAACAAGGTGTGAGTTTTCTGTCAGACACATAAATGAGGTGTAGTTGAGGTTCAAGTGTTAAGTGCATAAAAAAACATCATACAATGTCTTCCCTTTCACCAGCACAACTATGTTTGTTGTCTACAGCGGTTTTCATTCAGTTGATTCCATCATTTTGTGTTGCACTTCAGAAACTGCTTTGAGGGAAGTTTGAATGTGTGCATTGTTTTTTGTTCTTCATTTTCTAATGTTCGACATTGTAAAGCTAAACACATGACAGGATGTGGGAGGATCCTCCATTTCTCTGGTTGCACTATTGCATTCATAGCTGCAACTGGATGCTTTAGGTTCAATGTGGGACAAACTGATTTTCTCATGTCTGATCCAGAGTTTCAAATCATGAGAGGCGAATGGATAAACGGATGGATGGAGTACGGACCCGCGCTGTTTGTGTTTCAGGTACAAGTCCCCGTCTCGCTTTTTCCTTTCCTGTTGGTCTGTTTCTCCTTGTCAATTTTCCTGTCTGTCTGCTCTTCTAAATGTCATGAATGACAGTGACTGCTAACAGTTAGATAAAGGCTTCATGGATATGTGTGCATACCCTGTTTCCTCTATAAAGCCTCATCTGTGTGCGCAGTGGAGAGTCCTTGTCTCGCCAGATGTTCCCATGGAGAGCTTTAGTCACTGTCCCTCTGCCTCTGCCCTGACTGTCTACTGACCTCTGACTAACGCACAGGGATATGGAATGAAATTAAAAGGAATCTTGACTATAGTATCTAGTCAACAAATAATATATTATTTTCGTCTGTTGCAACAGTAAACTAATACTTTTCTCCCCTTCTTTCCCTCTCTGTGTGTTTTTTTTAAATGCTGCATGTGGCTTCTGCAGGTCACACTAGTGGTGATGGTAAACAACATTCTTTCTATTACCCATCCTAAATTAAAAACTCAATGGAAATCCTGCTCTGTGTCTTCATGTAGCGTGCTGTATGTATACAGCTTCTCTGTATCCGCCTATAACTGGTCGGCCTTACTGCGGATGACTCAACCTGTTATTCCTAAACTTGTTTATCTGGAAAGAATGGACGTTTCCATTCCTCCCCTCCCCTTTCCTGTCTTCTGTGTCTATATCTCCATCTCTTTCTCTTCATGACACTCCTCTGTCCTACATTCCTCGTTTGCAGCTGTTTATAGTACATGAATATTTAAAGTGCTGTGCATGTTTGGAACCGGTTATGGTGACGGTCTTTTGGAAAGGTACATCTGTCTGATGATGATGATGATGGGGATGTGTTTCTGTTGCCATTTTTACTCTTTGTCTTTGATGGTGTGTTCACAGAACTCTTGAGTTGCGTGCAGGGATTTTACTAGTTTGTTATAATGGTAGAGGTGGATCAAAGTATTTTACAGTCAATTGTTACAGTATTTCCTTAAAATCCAGGTGATATCTGTAAATGAAATGTTGTTATTGATGGACTTTTAGGTCGGGTTGTGGCAGATTACCTCCGAGTTGTAATTTGAATGCTGTCAGGGCGACTCAGCATGTTATATCAAAGTACACTTTTATATATGAGCTTTTTGTCCACTCTTTCTTTTGTGTCTGTCTTTTGTGTGTCACCAACTGAGATGTTTCTTGCCTCTTTTTTCCCCTCCCCTCTGTCCTCTGGCTCTGCAGAAACGGATGACTATGCTGAGATCATAGATGAGGAGGACACATATACCATGCCTTCAAGTAAGTACACACATGCACAGAAACATTGTAGCGATTACGACAAGCAGTGGCACAATGTCACAGGTACCATTGTGCATCTGTGTGTGTGCTCTGCTGATCAGTTAACCTTTTCCAACTTGTGTTACTTAATGTGTGTGCTGGTGTAAAGGTCGTTGAGGGGATGGGGAGAGAGTGAATGGTAGCCCTATCTCAGGTCTGTAGAAGCCATAAACGTGTGTTTGGAGATTGTTTGGATGATTTCTGTGTCTCTCTTGGGCCTTACGCCATGGTTGTTTTACATTCAATGAAAACATCAACAACTGACAAGGTAACACATAATTCTATCAAGTGACTGGCACTGTGAAATGTGTTGGACCTAACCAACATTATTCAGAGAATGCAGTGTCTTGAAATACTGTAAATAAGCTTTTGTAACTGTTGTTCATCACAGTCCGTCATACAGGAGGATTTAATGATAAATTGGACCAAACTATAAATCTATTCTATACAGCTTTGAATTAAACTGAATTTTGTAGATTGGTAGATAAAAGGATGGTAGGCAAAATAATAACTGAGGCTTGAATCTACATTTGCTGTGGTTACATGTAGCAATCTTGTATAAAAGGGGGAAACCACATCTGTCTTCATATTAATAGGTCTGCAATCTCTTAGTGTGTTGTCACAAGCTTCTTCAGACAGCTTTGAGACATAATCAAGCCACAATGTTTAAGTTACAGCAAACATTTTACAAATGGCTGTATCTCCTGCTAATAACTATAATGATAAGTGTTCATCTTGACAATTCCATTGTAATGTAGATTTATTGACCTCATAGAAGGCCTGCTGTGCTGCTGTTACTGCGGAGTAATGCCTGTTTACTAGGTTTAAGTGGTGATGCTACGTAGGCAACATTTAGAGACAGTGAAGGGGAAAGGAACCGGGACATTAAGTGAATGATTTTTACTGACAAAATTCCCCATTTAACCTGCCTCAAAATGTTGTCTGGGTATAACGAGCAGAAGTTGTTTCATGCAACCACATTTTAACATGGCTTTGCTTTTTGAGCATTCATAAACTATACAGTAGCTTTCACCGGCGCCCTGTGAACAGTTATAGACACACAAACCAAGTCCAACAGCTTAGATATAGCTAGATGTCCCCACTAAACAATGTATCCATGCTATGTACTAGTCTGTCATGTTGCATGACTATCTTGGATATGTATATGGGTGATTTAGTTAGAAGTTGTCTAGTATGATCAATACACAAATAAGCCAGCCAAGGTACAGTTTAGACTGAGCTAGACTCTAGTATGTCTAGACTGAGCAGTTTCTGAGTTCGTCTGTTTTTTTGCTTTTGTTGAACAGCAGGTTGCCAAGCAATTTAAGGGATCCATGTGGTGTTTAAATTTAGTTGCATTATAAAAGACACATTTTATGAACTGTTGAAGCTGGTCAGGGGCGACCAATGATGTGCGTCTTTGTATGAAGACAACAAAAAAGAACCTTCTTCTGACCAAAACACCAGAAGGTTTAAAATATCCTAAACCAAGTACTTTTATATGATAAGGGACACATTTGTGAAACCCATATACTAACTGACCTCGACCTTTACTGCATCACTATCACACCTACAGTCAGGGCAATTATTAAAGATTGCAGTCAAAATGTACAGATCTCTGTACTCACAGCTAGTTATTTCTGTCTCCTATCACTAACCCATTTTCCCAGAATACTATGGACTAGATCAAGGTAATAAGTCTGGTTGTATTGTGATGGCACTTTGATTTGGTGGTTGTTGTGATCCTTAATTTATGTTTGCTTGCAACTGTGAAATTAAAAAAATTGTTTCTGTTATCTCTTTACCGTGTTGATTTGACCCCCCCCCCACCCCCCCCTTCTCTCTGTTGATGTTTGATGTGCTGTCAGTTTTGGGCAGAACTTCTGATGGTAGCTTCAGAACTAAACCCCTGTTGTTGAACAAGGATCTTGTTTTGTATTTTACATTTTTAATACAAAAACAAAGTCTGAACAAACTGTATTTACTTACATTATTGTAAAAATACCATTTGACAAACAAATGTATTTGCTCAGAGTAACAAATACATGAAAACAGATCAAAAACATTTGATATATTGTTAGATCAGTGAAGTTGACTGAGAGCATATTATGAGAGCATATATATATATATATATATATATATATATATATATATATATATATAAATCTAGTAACATTTTAATTCCAAACCAATAACAAACAGGGCAGCCCCACTCCATTGTTCAACAATAATGATCAACTTTTTTAAGTTAAAAGTTAAGTCAGAGAAACCTGTATCCTATATTCATGCTGCTTATATGGACAAAGTCAGGTCAGCAAGCCACCAGCCTCTCAACAGCCACATGTCATAAACCTCGAAATTCTCTGGATTTTCTTAAAACTGTATAGTAGAAATGGTGCATTTAATCCAGATGCACTTGACAGAAAGTACAGAAGAAGTTTGACTGAGTATAATATCAGAGATGCAACTTTTTTTGGACTAAGCAAATGTACCACTAATCCTAAATCCGCTTGTGAGCTTTGAATTGCTGCCATTATACAATCCACCTGACTTTATCCATATTACATTTAATTTATTGTGGAAATTCATGTTCATATAGACATTGAGTGTTACTGGCTGTTGATCGTTTGTGTTACATGGCATGTCTGGCTGTGGTTTCCTGATGCTGTTGCATGCTGTTGACATTGCGCTATGATTGCAATAAAAACTAAGCTTGTCAGAGTAGGAAGGTGCATTGACTTTATTCATCTGGAAATGCAGGATAAGCACATTTTAAAAGCAAAGATGGCACCCCATAATGTTAGTCACATGAAATCAAAATTCTACACAGTGAACTTGGTTCTAAATTGTTTCATTCACGTCTATAGAAATTAGCAGGTGGATTGTTTCGAAAGCTGATAATAAACAAAATCAGTTGTTAGGTTTTTTTTGCCTTTAAAGAAATTAACTAGGACTGTCAAGCGATTTAAAATATGTAATCTAATTAATTACCTACTCTGTGATTAATTATTCTAAATGAATCGCAAACATATTTGCTGTGAAAAGTATTTTTAATATTTCAATTCAAATGAATCATTGAATGATCAGCATTAGTTAAAGTTCAAGAACTCTTTTATTATTATTTTCACTCTTCAAATAATAGCCATAACAATCAACAATATGACCTAATATGCTGAAGAAATAAATTTAAAAGTGCTTCATAAAGAAGAAAATGTTCCAATCAATGATCCAGGCACTGCATTCTCGTCCCCCTCCTTCATTTTACAGTCGAACGGTGGCTAGAACGATTTCAGGTCGAAGGTCAATATGGAATAGATTAATTTGCGTTATTTTTTGTAACACGTTATTTTTTCTCAGATTAATTAATCAAAATGAACGCGTAATTTTGACAGCCCTAATTTTAACAGACTTTGCACGTGACAAAGCCCTCTGACAAGCTGGGTAAATGCAAGTGCTTACTGAGAAGTGTATGTGTGGGCACTGATGTATGTGTTTGATCTGAAGGTCTTCTCTGTTTGTGTGCATGTGCGTGTGTGTGTGTGTGTTCATGTCTATGTATATTGCATATGTATAGCACGGGACTATGAGATTCAGCGAGATCGTATTGAGTTGGGACGCTGCATAGGTGAGGGTCAGTTTGGCGACGTCCACCAAGGAGTCTACATCAGCCCGGTATGTACAGTAGTCTCTTTCTCACACACACAAGCTTTTAATATCTGTAGCTCTTGATTCATGTTAGCTTTATATGGAATTAATCTAATTTAATAGCCCATTTTAGATGGTCTTTTGTTTTATCTTGATATAATATTAAATTGATTCTTAGGACAACGATACAGTATCTGCTGGTATCACAAAGTCTGCCACAATACAATTTTAATTCAGTTCAGACGCCTGCAACAAATACTTGACTAAAAACAATAAACTGAACTTGAACTCACAATAATTGCACATATACAGTGTAGTTGTAACAGAAGAACATTCATTTAATGGGCTTGTCACTGAATAACCATGATATACTTACAATTTATTAATTATGTTTAGGTGATACACAAACCTCTAATATTTTCAGTGAATTTAAAGATGGTGAATTTGCTGCGTATATATGCTGCTGTTCTAGTGTTAATCTTGTTTTTTGCTTGGATCTGGTTCTTGCAGGAGAACCCAGCCCTGTCTGTGGCAGTGAAGACGTGTAAGAACTCAACGTCAGACAGTGTCAGGGAAAAGTTTCTCCAAGAAGCACGTAAGTTTGTGTGTGTTTGCGTGCGCACGTTTCTAGATGTTACTTACCAACAACACCTGTGACTCCAAGAGTTTGTAGAATAACAATTTTAGTACAGAAAAACTTGCAAGTAGTTTGTGAACTGATCTCTTCTTTCCCTGCAGTGACCATGCGTCAGTTTGACCACCCGCACATTGTGAAGCTGATGGGAGTCATCCCAGATAATCCAGTCTGGATCATCATGGAGCTCTGCACACTTGGAGAGGTAGCTCGGACACTGATACTATTTTTTTTTGTTCAGTATCTGTTAGCTTACATGGATGTGTTAAAAGACTCTTGTACAGTATAAACATAGAGCCTATGGCTATATTTGTCATTATGAGTTTAAAGAAAGAGGGAATTTATCAAGGAAATATAAGATTTTAAAAGTGTAGGTGTAAATCAGATCATAAAAACACCATCTTAAGACAAACACTTTAACTGTGTTTTAAATAATTTTTTGTTTCAATGCCACAGCTCCTTTTTTGTTTTCCATTACATTTTTCTCTTCACTTTGCATAAGTATATTATTCTGAGCTGTGTTAATTGTAAACCAGTGTTTTCATGTAATATGAAACACAACAAAATGTGGATGCGTTGGGACAAAAATCCAGGGGAAAAATTAGTGTTTAAAAAAATAGGGAACGTTTTAAAAAGAAACTGAACATCTTCCTTACTAATTAATACATTGCTAAATTTACTTTGGTTGACAAATGATTTGTTTATATGTTGTGTTTCTGTTTGCATTGGTTCTGTGTATTGGTTTTCTTAATAAGCACATTTTTATAGCAAATCTGAGCTCATGATGCAGCACACCACATGTTTAGGCAACAGATCAGTGAACAACTGGTCATCTAAAATGCACCCATGTGCCTTACACAGTCTGTTATTGACAAAAAGGATAATGTCCCCACTAATTACTCCTCACATAGTTCCTATTGATTGTTACAATGGGACAGCTTGTTTTATAGAACTGCTTAAGTAACTGTTATTGTTCCTCTCTTTCTACCCCTCTATTTCAATTTCTCCTTCTATTTATCTTTGTCTCACTCATTATATCTCTGTCTGCATCATATACTCTTCCTGATTTCTTTCCCCGTTTCCGTCTACTTTTTTTTTTCCATCAAATTGTGGCTCTCTCACCATGTCTCTTACATCTCTTTTTGTTTTTTCCATTCTCCATCCTCCACAGCTCCGGTCATTTCTCCAGGTGAGGAAGTACAGTCTTGACTTAGCCAGTCTCATCTTGTACTCATACCAGCTCAGCACGGCACTGGCTTATCTGGAGAGCAAGCGCTTTGTACACAGGTAGGCATTAGGGGTCTCCCAAAACCTCTTGTATATCAGAATATTTTAAATGATAAAAGCTATTATTCCACTACTACTACTACTACTAAAAAAATAGTTGTGCTAAGTGGCCAGTGCAAGATAACATTACAAATTAAAAATAGTGGTTTGATTTACCCAACAATTTTTGTTTACAAATGATAATGTATAATAATCTTAGGCAGTTGAATGTAAATAATTCTTTATGGCAAATATGTAAACCCCAGCCTGGTGTTACCACCAACTGGAAGGCTAAATCCTGGATACTAGCGATCTTGTGACATGAGAGATGTAAATTATTACTTCATGTGAGAAGTGTCTGAAAACCAAAATAAATGTCCTAGTGTCAAGGATTTTCTCTCATTTTGATTCTGCCCTCCTTAGGGACATCGCAGCGCGGAACGTGTTGGTGTCCACAGTTGACTGTGTAAAACTTGGCGACTTTGGTTTGTCTCGATACATGGAAGATAGCTCTTATTATAAAGGTAAATACAATGCCTGCATACATGCACAGTGTTTCCATAAATGCACACTACACCGTTTACCTTTAAAGTGCCCATATATATATATAATGATTGTTGAATGTCCTTTGCCTTCAGTATCCGGGTGAGATTTTCAAAATCTCCACAGCTTTCTACGTAACTAGCCGAGACGAGTTGGCTACCGTAGCATGCTAGCACTAGCATGCTAGCTTGTTCTCAATGGCAAAACACTGCTACAACACACACTAGTTCACCATAACCTACAGAAGAACTACTTACATATCCCTGTTCTGCGGGTATTCCACAAGTGTGTCTTCATTTAGAAGAAGTCTCCCAGCTAATGCTGCCATGTACTGACCAAAGTTGGAGAAACAGTAGCTAGCTGTTAACGTTACTTAGCTACTGCGCATGTTCAACTCCCAACACAGATTGTAAAGAAGTGAGATGTCTCACTCTGTAGCTAAAACAGAGACCTAAACACAGGGTGAAAACAGGAGCTGCAGCAACGTGCAATACGACAAAAAATATAGTTTTTTGTTTGTTTGTTTATGAAACCATGTAAACCTATTCTAGTACAGCATAAAAATAAAAATAAAGCCACAAGCTGCGATTTGCAGATTCAAACCTTTTTTCTCAATAGGGACTTTTTATTTTTATTTTTATTTAACCTTTATTTAACCAGGAAAATCCCATTGAGATTACTAATCTCTTTTCAAGGGAGTCCTGGCCAAGACAGCGGCACAGATCACAACAATTCCGTACATTACAGACAATTTCATAACAATTTCATAAAACTATTTAAAACATTTACAGACCATAGATTTCATTTCCAAACCTTTGAGCAAGAGGGAGTAGACTCAGAATACCCTTATAAATGAACTTATACCAATGATTGAGTCTACGATTTTCCAATGCTGCCCAGCCCACACGTGTGTAAAGTTCACAGTGGTGTGTGCGAGGCTTACAGTTTGTGATAAACCTCAATGCGGCATGATAAACAGAGTCCATTAGTTTCAATACTTGGGTTGGGGCATTCATATAAATGAGGTCACCATAATCCAGAATGGGTGTAAATGTTGCAGCTACAAGTTTCCTTTTTGCATTGAAAGAAAAACATAGCCCCAAGGCCCCAAAACAGACCCTTGGGTCACTCCTTTAGTTAACAACAAATATTATCTGGTTTAACACACTGGGACCTGTCAGTGAGTTAATTACAGATCCATCCAATTGCCTTTTTAGATAATCCAATATTGATCAGTCTCTCTTTAAGTAAAATATGGTTTACAGAGTCAAAGGCTTTTGACAAATCAACAAAAAGCGCTGCAGAATGTTGCTTATTATCAAGAGCTGTCGAGATGTCGTTGATCACCTTCAGTGTTGCTGTTATAGTACTGTGACCTTTCCTAAAGCCTGACTGGAATTTACAAAAAATTTTGTTGGAATACAAAAATTCTTTCAACTGTTCATTTATTAAAGATTCCAAAATTTTTGATAAGATGCAAAGTTTTGAAATTGGCCTGTAGTTATTTAAAATTTCAAAATAATTTCACATATGTGGTCCACAATTGTTATAAAACATATCATGCAATCTTTGCAACGATTGGACAAACAGTGCACTTTGTTTAAAATGCCGACAACAAGAGCTGGGCAATATATCAATATTAAAACGATATCGTGGTATAATATCTTTTCCTGGTTTTAGACGCTGGATTACAGTAAAGTACTGTCCAGACTGTTGTAACTGTTCTATTATTTGTCTCATTGTGTACATATTTTGTGAAAGCACCAAGTGTGAGCACCACAATATCGTTGCGGTATCGATATCAAGGCATTTGGAAAAAAATATTATATTTAATTTGTTCGCATTTATAGCGCCCACTGGTGTTCAATTGGATTAAATTTTCAGGGCGTGGTTCAAGTACTTATAAGGAAGTATCCTGAGAGATTTGTGAGGATTGGATAATGAATATGTGAGTTATTGTAAAATGTGTGTAATGCCACTCACCTTTCTTATGCTTGTAGTGCCCCTAGTGGTTTATGTATGTAAAACTGTCTGGGTATATCTGGGGCACTTATCTGAACATACCCTGTGAGTTGGTATGATAGGCCTTACAGTTGCTGATTTGTTTTCATTTATGTCCAGAGTCTCGACTCTTTCGAAGTTCATAGGTCAATAACTTGAAAAGTAATTGAGATATGGACAAGCTATATACAACATGTAAACAGCTTGATCCATTGATGATTCACCTAAAATGTGGTGGCAATTGGAGCTACGGTGTAGGAAGAGATCTCAAAAATATCTTACATTTTCTTGGTGGACCTTAATGATCCTAGATGCTTTTTGTAGAGCACATGACCCTGCAACTGTGTGAGAAATTTCAAGTCAATCGGATTTACGGTGTGGGAGGCGTTGCCTTTCAAAGTTTGCATTTTGAAGCCTTAATTTCAGTGCCACCATGTGGCCGATTGAGTTCATATTTCTGTAGAATAGAAGAAAAGGTTTTATGTTTTGAGCTCATTCCAGCTCACAGGAATTTAAGCCGGCGCGGCAGACAACAAATCATAATAATAAAAATTACAATAACTGAAACGGACAAACATAGAAGGGTTCTACCACTTTGCGGTTTGAACCCTAATTATGAACCTGAAAATAAACATAATACGGGCGCTTTAACTGTCTTTGGTCCGTCATAACAGGTGGAGGAAATCAGCATTAAAATTTATAGGACTGATGTGAACTAGCCGATCATTAAAGTGTAACACGGTTCTCCTGATTTCTTTATTTTATTTTTTTTTAGCTTCTAAAGGTAAACTGCCTATTAAGTGGATGGCCCCAGAATCAATCAACTTCAGACGGTTTACCACAGCCAGTGATGTATGGATGTTTGGTAAGTTTAAGTCTGTGTTGTTTTCCTCCTTTCTGTGTCAGTTTTGTTATGATGTTCAGGGCTGCAACAGTAGGTTTGTTGTTTGTGGTCAGCTTCTGTATACTCTCTACTCTTTGCAGCGTTTAAGAGCCAATAGGTGTCTGTCTCAGTCTCACTTTTTTCTCTCTGTCCATAGGCGTCTGTATGTGGGAGATTCTAATGTTCGGCGTCAAGCCTTTCCAAGGCGTGAAGAACAACGATGTCATCGGCAGGATAGAGAACGGCGAGCGACTGGCAATGCCCCCTCAGTGCCCTCCTACTCTCTACAGCTTGATGACAAAGTGTTGGTCGTATGATCCCAGCAAGAGGCCACGCTTCACTGAACTCAAAACACAACTAAGGTACTTAATGGAGTGTGCTTTGAGAGTGTGAGTGTCTTTGTGTGTCTCTGTAAATGTGAGCAATTCAGGGTTCAGTGTCTTGCTCAAGGACACAAACCCCCAACGCTCTTCAGCGTTGTGAGAGAACGTTAAATTATTATATCTGTATGCTTTACCTCTTCTGAAGAATGCACCAGGCATTTTGTTGTCCCTCATATCCTATTGCTTGTTATTCTTGGCTATTTTCCCAGTCATAGTTAAGATATGTGAATGTGCTGAAGCAAATACTATTTTAACGAAGTAAGGAAGTGTTTTCTTTTGCCTTCCTAACACCAGGTGGCACTGTCTGTATTAATCATGGTAATCTAAGAAGATGAAAGGAGCAGACAAAAACCTACTGTAAATATTAAACATTTAAAATGAAGCAACATACTTGGGCCTTTGTCTACTTTGGCCAGCAAACCAGAATTAACCATTAAAGATGGATGGTCAGTCAGATACAGGTAGGTAAACAAACAGACAGGGATTTGATCCAGCTACGTACACATTTACATGTCTTTTTCTTTTAATTGAGATGGCAGACTAGATCATTTGCCAGTCTTGGCAGGAAGGAGATTTTTATGTGCTCTGATTTAATCCACTTTAACACCACATTACATTGGAATGTTTATGGAGACAGCGGGGAATAATTTCCTATGTAAATGTGTAGTGAGAGGTCATAGATCTTGTAATGTCACTCCATTGGAATTATATAGATACAAATGTACATTTTAATTTTAACAAATGTAATATAACATTTTGCCCATACCTTTTCTGCAGCAGTGTCATTCACAGTGCAGCCCTGATCATTGTGTGGAACATGCTTTTACCTCAAAGGGTGTTTTGGCCTTGATCACATCCATAGTATATGAATAATCTGGGATTTGTAGTACATTTTTACCCTTGTTTTGTATACAAAGGACAACCTCAAACCTGAAAGTCCTCACTCTAACCTCAATAGTGATTGCTTCTTTTCAAATGGAGTACAGAGTCAAAACAAAACTATCCAAATACTTGACAGACTGCAATTTACCTCCTGTTTGGACTGATGCCATTATGGTTGACATGGTAACATTTGATGATGACAGAGAGATTAAATGAGACAGCTCGGCCACGCCTTGCCTTCTTGTTAAAAGATACATAAGTGCCTTGTTACTAGCTTTGTGAGGAGACAGATTTGCAAAGAGAAAGATGTTCTATCAAGAGTAGATATCAGATAAGACAGAGCTAGACAACACACGCAATTTAAACACTTGCTGCGTAAGCCCCAGGCTGAATCATCACTGTTATGGCGGTTTTCCACTGCGTGGTATCTACTCGACTCGCCTCGGGTCTACTCGCTTTTTTTGGTTTTCCATTA
>NC_048412.1:13026507-13150201 GCF_013103735.1 Etheostoma cragini
GGAAGTATAATGGGCCGAGGCGAACCGAGGCGGGCCGAGGCGAGCCGAGGCAAGCTGTTACCAGCAGTGGAAAAACGCGATATATTCCATTTAAACAGGAAGGTTCCAACCTCCATCATGAGTCACATAATGTCATACAAATAACTGGAAAAGACAGTTAACCAATTGTGAAATGTGTGATCAAATGTAATGAAACTTGCACTCACATGATAAAAAAGAAGAGGCTTAAAATTCTTTTATTCAAATACAAAGAACATTGGGGCACAGTGTCAGTCATCAAGTACCAAGGTGAGAGGGGAAGGGGTTACAGTGTGGGGTAACAGTGTGTGTGATTATAACAAATGCTAACAGACAAAATTACATCCACAGCTCTCAGATCATAATTTTTCCCCGCATGCAAAGCACGCAAAATAGGCACACAAGTTGAATTCAACTAAATTTGTCTTTCTGTATTTTAATTGTAGACCTTTTGCTCGGCTTTATGTAAAACTTTTGGGACTCCTGTCAAGACAGACAAACCGCATTAGCATTATATTAAATTTAAGACTTCTGACAACCAGCGGAACTAAAGTGGGTGAAGTGATATTTAAGAGTTAGGTAAAATTAGTAAAATTTTTTAAAGGAAGAATTGAATGAGGGTAGGCAGTAACTATTTCTTTTTTTTTTTATACATTAGCGGTAAGTAGGGGCACAGTCAAAGTAGAGCTTTTCCCAGCTACCAAGACTCAACAATTCCTAATTTTTCAGACATGAACAGACCTGCGTTTTTTTTTTTCAAAGAGATGCTTCCGCTTATGGCAAGATACAGTGGGGCTTGAAAGTTTGGGCATCCCAGGTAAAAATTTGTATTAATGTGCATAAAGAAGCCAAGAATAGATGGAAAAATCTCCAAAAGGCATCAAATGACAGATTAGGCATTCGTATAATATGTCAAAAAAAGTTAGATTTTATTTCCATCATTTACACTTTCAAAATAACAGAAAACAAGAAAATGGCATCTGCTAAAGTTTGGGCAACCTGCAGAGTTTATAGCATGCACCGCCCCCTTTGGAAAGCTGAGACCTGACAGTGTCATGGATTGTTCTCAATCATTGTCTGGAAAGACCAGGTGATTTCAATCTTAAGGTTTTAAATGCCCAGACTCATCTGACCTCGCCCCAACAATCAGCACCATGGCTTCTTCTTAACAGTTGTCTAGAAAACTGAAAATAGTTGACGCTCACAAAGTAGGAGAAGGCTAAAAGAAGATAGCAAAGCTTTTTCAGATTCCAGTTCTCTGTTCTGAGTTTAATAAAGAAATTGCAGTCATCAGGAACAGTGGAAGTTTAAGCAAGATCTGGAAGACCAAGGCAAATGATCACGCACACAAACACACACACACACAAACACTCTTTTTTGGTATAAACTAATGCCATTCAATTAGTTTAGACAAGTCATTTAGTCTAGTCTAGACCACTAACTGCATGTGAGTGCAGCTACCGCCAAAGATTTCTTAAAGGATGTCATGAAGAGTTGAAATAAAAAAATATTTTCATACATCTTTCCTTATTATTCGAAACTGAAGTCACTACATACAATCTACATCATTTCTGTTCATATTGTTACTGTTGAGGCTTGAATCATTTTCTACTTGTATACACAAGTAGAACAACACAAGGTATAGCAGCACAGCAAGAGGCCATCGTTTCCTTCAACATGCACATTCTCTCTCTGTCTTGTTCTCTTTCTCTCTCACATACACAGAAACAGTAAAATAAGAGTGAATATTTATCTCCTGTGGTTTTATAAGTTTGCTTAAAACCAGCGTGACTCACACCTTAAAATCTGCCATGATTACACTGCCAATGTTCTCAATCTCAGTTTTGCACTTTTCCACCAATTCTACTCCTCTTACACTCACTTTTGCCTTCTTTCCAAACAACATTTTTTTTTTTTTTGTTTTTGTTTTGTCATTATGTTTTCATAATGTCCTCATAATCTCACTTTCTTATTTTGGCTCCAAGCAAGTAAGCTTGACACATGTGCAACAGGTTTGTGGTTGTATGTTTTAATGGGCTGAAAATCCATTGTGGAAAAGTACATGTGAACTGCATTTGAGTGCCAAATCTGCCAAATTTAAGAACATGACTGTGATATGTTGGCATGAAGAAATAGTGAGGAACCCTTAATATGCCTCATCTAGTATCTTGGAAACCAAGTCAATATTGACCACGTTAACTGTGGTCACTGGATAGTAATAGGGGAAAGTCATGCCATATAAGGTTATACAATTTGGTTTACTTTCGGTCTGGCTGGCGTTTATATCATAATATCAATTATAGGTTTCTCCTGCCAAATATGCAGCTCTCAGCCTCTACTATGGTTTTCCCAGACTGTGTGTGTGTGTGTGTGTGTGTGTTTGTGTGTATGTGTGTGTGTGCGCGCACAGTGGGCAGCAGCCAGGAGCTACAGCTTTCTGAAGAACAGAGAGAGAAAAAAAAAAGACAGTTTTAAAGAAGGAAGGAAAAAGGCGAGCAGAACCACGGCAGTGCTATACTCCCATGAAAGCTAGCAGATCAAGGCTCCTAATTCTCAGATCATATTATCCTGACAGTGAAGTCTGTGTCAGGGCATATTTGAGTCATCCTACCAAGAGTAGTAGGTTTTATCCTTTAAGCGTTGCTGGGATCCTTTGCAGTTATTCATGTTGACCTTCAGTAGTGTATCTGTGCTGAGAGCCACTGGCTTATTATCATTTTAGTGGTTACTTTATTCTCCTAAAAGAGCTTGACTACACATACACTGTTGCTATTGGATTGGCCTGTTCTTAAGGTAAAGTATTGTCTCGTCAATATGCCTTTCTGTTTCATCAGGCTTTTTAAATGTTGTCAGCCTATAGTAGGATTAATAGTTTATTTTCCACAAGTGTGCTGCATTCAGTGGATGCTACTGTACTGGTGGATTCAATCCAGAGATCTTCCGGAGCAGTGATTTAATATGCCTCTTTAACATATACACTAGTCTGTTGTTTGACTGTCTGCCACGGATCCTCTGTAAGAAATGTATTGTTTGCATGTCCTACTTAAAGCAGGTTCACATTATGTCAAGTCTGTCTTAAAACTAAATTAATATAGGCGTATGTACATTGAAACAGTTAATGGATGCTGTAATTGTTTGTCCTGTATTTCAAAGAGACACTGGGTAGCTGCTCTCAGGTGAGAAGTACTGTCCGTGAGAGTAATTCAGCCTAAATCAAGGCGGTGCTGAAAGCCAATGATTGTGCAGTCAGCCGAGCAAGCTGAGTAAATAATGTAAACAGGCCATGTTATTCCAGGTGGCAGTGTGGTGTAGGGGGGGGGAGGAGACTGTCAGCATTGATGTTGCCAGGTGCTGATGTTATCGTCGTCACACATATTCATGCATGATGTCATTTACTGTTAAACTGTGAGGCAAGGTTGGCATGAGTGTTCATGACTGGTTTCTAATGACTTTGCTTGTTAAATAATATAAAAATGAATTAAAAAGAGTTACAATGCGGGTATGCTGTTACTGTGAAAATAAAAATTGTAAACCTTAACTTAAATTAAGTTTAAGAACGGATATGCATTTTAATATAACCTTTATGACCTTTTATTATCACTGTCTGGCTGAGTAAAGTAAAAAATAAGAGATTGGATCTACTATTAGTTCAGTGTTCATCCAGATAATTTATATTAATATGAACCAAAAACACATTATGCTAATTACCTGCCTGTGACTTGATTGAAAGATGTACTCTTGAATATTTGGACATCAAAAAGTCAAATGGAGATCAGTTAAAAAATTATGTAAATCTTAAAGCCAAACAAATTAATTACATACATCATTTTTAATAATTCAATTATATTGAAAGAAGGCAATTTGTAATAAACAAATACAGGAAGGATTAAAAATAATATTGTATCTGTCTGCAGATGCTGTTGGATCTGTGAAACTAAATATTCTTTTTGTGGAAAACTGTTATTTCAGTACTACTATTGTTGTGTTGTGATGGAAAAGAAGACCTGACAAGAGACTGACTTTGACAGCTGCAAGGACACACACACACACGGAAACGCACACACTGCAGGAGACAACAGAACGGAGGGTGATGGTGATTCTAGAAATAGCTCTTTCCCTGGTTGATGATCGGAGAGTAGAACGAGTATGTGGACAGTGTGTCAGGGAGTATATTGGAGTGTTCAAACAGTCAGTTTTCTCCTTGTTTAACCGTCAACTCTACAGCAGCAGCTCCTTCCTCTGGGAATCTGGGTTTGGTTTAGCAGCAGTTTTCCCAGGGAACAGGTCAGTAGGGATAATTTTAACAAGAAAATTCAGCGTGGTATCTGTGGCTACATTAGACATAAAAAATGTTGGGTTTGGGGGGTGGGATGTTGCTTCACCTCCATATGATTCAATTTAATCTTAAGTAATATTACTCAGAAATGTACAGATTTTTATTCTAAAACAGTTTTCCTGACAGAAACTTGATGGTATCAGTAGTTGGAGTGAATATACAGTGACGGGTAAAAGTTGCAACCAATTCACTGCATGTGATGAGGAGTTACTTGAGTGTTGTGGGATGAACTTTATTGGTAGTAAGAGACTGAGCAATAAGAGATTTAACAACAACATGGAATGTGTTTTTCCTCTGACTTTAGAAGTTTTTGTTTTTCCTCGCTGTACAAACAGTGTTAGGAGTTCTCCGTATGCATGCATTTGTGTGGGTGTACACAGTAATGAAGCTGTGACATACTCAGCGATGTACGTGTGTTTATGGAGTCAGTGAATTTTTCATATTTCTAGATGGCAGGAAACCACTAAAGCTGACAGTTGTGTTTTAAGAACAACTTTTCTCTTGAAGAAAAACCCTGTGAGGTGTGTACCTATACGTAGGAGCATGTGTTTTTATGAGTTTACGTGTGTGTGTGTGTGTGTGTGTGTGTGTGTATTAGAATGTGAAGTTAAAGTACAGATTTTTTTTCCTCGTTTCCAGCACTATATTAGAGGAGGAGAAGCTCCAGCAGAAAGAGAGGAGTAGGATGGAGATGAGGAGACAGGTCACTGTTTCTTGGGACTCTGGAGGAACTGATGAAGCACCACCAAAAGTAAGGCGCTACTACACCACATGTGTTGTGTTCTGTTTGTTTAAGTGTAACAGGTGTAGCAATAAAGAGTGTCTGCTGTGTTTGTGCGGTTAACACTGACCATTGCAAGTCCAATGCACTCTTTGGTTAGCCTCTCTGATATAATTTCCTGTGAAGTTCCGTTGTCTACTTTGCTGCATCACACATGATTCTCAGTGGCGACCATTAATATTAAGGCATTGGAATGATTCTAGGAACTGGTTTGATTTAATATTCCTTCTAAGGTTTGACTTTTTGAATGCACAAGGCTTCTTTGTGCAGGATCCTGTTGAAGATGAATAATTGCTGAAGTCAGTTGTTAAGTGGGGGCTTTCTCACTGTGATAATTAGGGCTGCAACTAACAATTATTTTCATTGTCAATTAATCTGTTGATTATTTGCTTGATTTATTTGATTTATTTGAGCTATAAAAATGTTAAAAAATATGTGGATCAGTGTTTCCCAAAGCCTAGATGACGTCCTCATATGTCTTGTTTTGTCCAAAACTCAAAGATATTCAGTTTACTGTCGCAGAGGAGAGAGGAAACTACAAAACATTCACCGTTAAGCTGGGATCAGAGAAATCTTTTTTTCTAATAAAAAATGACTCAAACTAATTAATTGATTATCAAAATAGTTGGCGATTAATGTAATAGTTGACAACCAATCGATTCATTGATTAATTGTTGCACCTCTAATAAAGTTCAAGACCAACAAATGTGTATGGCTTTGAGCTCTTGAGTCCAGGATGTAATAATTTGATTATTTTTATTTTCTGAAAAGCAGCTTTCCTGCAGTGGGCAGGTTAATGTTGATGTTAAAGTACGCATATTATGCAATTCTGTGTTTTCTTTTATATCTACAATGTTATAATGTTGGATTTTCAAGTTAAACGAAAATGGTTATCCGTAACCCTCACTCTCACCTCCACTAGTACCATCCCACCTCTCAGCTTGTTGCCCCAGCTGCTGGCTGCCTCACACTCACTTATAGCCCCCCCTCCCCCATGCCCCTGCTGTTAGCATCTGCATCTGTTCTTTTGGTTACAACTGAAGCCATATGTCTCCAACAGTAGTTCATAAGATTTGTTATTTTAAACCTTTCATGATGCAGTTGTCCTATACCTAATCTTAATTTGGTTCCAGCTATTCGTGAATGCTGCATTTGTTTTATTTCTTGTACAACACAATTCATTTAAATTGTAAAAGTATTTTCACTACATATTTATGTCTTCAGAGGCACAGTCACTGTATGGCTTTGGTTACAGTCGTGCATATTTTTGTCTGTGCTTCAGCTCATCCCTGTCCATTTCACCTGTCCACTATGCATCTCTATCTCCTATGATACCTTTTTTATTTCCATTTGTCCGTCCTCTACCATTGTCCTTCTGTCTGCAGCCCAGCCGTCGTCCCTCCCTGCAGCCCACCTTCAGTCTGGATTGTCTGTCTGCTCCTTCGCCTTACCACCATTGCCATCAAAACCAGGGTTTTGCCTCACAGCTTTCCCTCTGCCTTGGAGACCCCCATCCTTCATCTCCTTTCACCTCTTCTCACCTACCCGCTCCACTCTACTCATCATCTCTACGATTTCCCCATCACTTTTCCTCTTCTCCAAATCCTCAGCCTCAATCTCCTCGTCTTGAAAACACCACTTTCTATAGTCACTCTTTCTCCCAGCACAACGCTAAATTTAATCCTGAATCCAAAGCTATCTTATCCCTACAGTCTCACGCTAGCTTCTACTCTCCACCTTACACCAGGTCAGAGAGCCTGTCCAATGGCAGCTGCCCCCACAAGACAAATCCCCCTACTAACGGCCACCTGCTCTGTTCATCCCAGCCAAAGTCAAACAACTCACACTCCCATCCCGGGCTCTCCCCACTAATTTCCCACTCTAGTCCTAACCTTAACTCTCTGCCCTGCAGTATGTCAACAGTTTGCCCCCACACCCTCCAAAACACCCAGCCCAAGACAAATTCTTATCTTCAAACCCTTTTGTCGCGCAGCTTTCACCCTGGTTTCCAAACTAATCCCAGTACCTCACTACAACCTGACTCTGACCCACAGCGTCGCAATCCTTCTCTGCTGTCATGTGGGAGGCCCCCGCTGGTCTCTCCCTCCCCCCTCACAGAGAAACTCTTCCCAATACCCTCTGCCTGCACTCTGTCCTCCACTCACCACCATCCACCCAGTCGAATGCCATGCCTCCCTGTAACTACCAATAAACCTTTTCCCATCCCCTGCTCCAAAAGTCACATGTCCAGACCCTTGAAGGCAGGTGGTGTACTGTTAAACTGCACTAAAGCTGTTGTTTATTAATAACTAAAACAAACTTGTGTGTTTTTGTCAAAATAAAAGTTGCAATGTTTAGGATTGTAGTCCCATTGATAAATGTCAAGGGGGATTTAAAAAGAAAACTTAAGATTTGAAGATATGTAATTCCAGATAAGATCAGCCGGGCTTGAACAAAAAAAACAAATTGATCTCTTGATGCTAATGAATACATTGTGATAAGAAAAAAATATGCCATTTAATAACTTAATGGCCACATACAATTACTTAAATAGAAAAAAGTTTTAAACTATAACATATATTTTGGAATTTTGTCAGCCGATGATAACAGCCGATGATATTCATATATATATATTAAATATTCATGACTAAAAAGGCAAGAATTGAACTTCAAAATTAAACCGAAAATAAAATAAGCCTAGTGTCGGCAAAACATTAAAAAAAAAGATGTTGCAACTTATTTTGATAAATGGATTCACAAACTAAATCCAGTCCTCGCATCATTAATTTTAACTGAGTGCAGTGATTTTTTTTTATACGATTCTTGTCAACACCAGTGACTATAAAGGAGCATGTTTATGCTTGGCATGTGTTATTTATGTTGGAAATGCTGTTGAATGTCCTCTGTCGTGATTGAATGTAGTTACAGGTCCATGTGCTTGCATCAGGTATTGTGTTGATGTGTCCTAGGAAAATTGCACCCTATTTTTAGCCTCTTCTAATTGCCAGTTATAGTCTGAAATTGATTGGCTAACAGCCAGACCCATCTAACACCTGTGGGACTTTCTGTAGATACATTTATCAGTATATCATGAAATAGCCAGAAAAAGCATATATTTACAGAATTAACAAAAAAAAGTAATCTCTGCTTTTAAATTACGATGGAATTAAAATGAGGTGGAATGCGATAAATGTGATCTTAAAAACATTTGTTAATTTTACACTATAAGTGGAAACCAGAGTTCAGAACTAACGCTGTTATGTAATGCAACAAATCTCCATTCCCATACGGGTCCCAGCCATGTTCAAGAGGGAAGAGCTTCAACTGTAACCTACAGTATTATTCAATATAATGCTACGGGTCTGTATCCTGTACTGAATTCAGCCACATGTATTCATTCCATGTACTACTAAGCCTTGTAAGAATGTGTGAAGCCTAGGATTGAGACTGCTATAAATACACACAGAGCAAGTTAAAAGGTCTGCTTCTACTTAAGCCTGTTAACACAGAGCTGGCCCTCTCTCACCTTGACCTATAGCTGTTGGGTGATGGCCAGTAGTTCTACAAATGAGCTTGTCTTGGTTGGTGACCCTGTTGATCGTTTAGTCCTACTACCACTGAGCTGTAATATCACCCTACCTTATACTGTACAATGAGGCTTCTGCTCAGAATCATGACTTTCAATGCTGGGAAAGTGTTTAAAACATGAGTTATTTGCTTGAAAATGCAGGCTTTCATGTAAAAAATAAAAATACTCTTAAAATCAGAGAAACCAGTCAGAAATCTCTGAAGGAAACGGGAGACAGAAACTGCTATATAGGACATTCAGTCAGTCTTCTGTTTGGCTCTTAGCTGGTCGACAGGTCACAAGTTCAATCTTTAAAACAGTCAGAATGAATTCCTGTTAAGTGTGTTCTTACTGCACTGTGTGTGGTGGTAGATGAGTCTGTGAGGAAGTCAATTAATTGTGCCCCAGAGTGATACATGGAGTAAAAAGAAAAGTTTAATTACACATTGTCCCTCAGCATACCTAAAATTCTGTATGTAGTTATGCCATGGTTACATGTTAGTAACAGAGGTATGTTCTCACACTCACTGTTTCTAAAAAAAAAATGAAAAAAAATGGACATCCAAGATGATAAATTGACAAGTATTGAAACTTTGTTTGTCAAGCTCAGTTTTTCAAAGTTGTCACAAGGTAAAAACAATGCCAGCATTACAAGCAGAAACAGGTATTACAGCTGTACTTATTTTCTTTGCCAGTGGACGGCGTTCATTAACACATCTGTTGGTGTAAACTGGTGCTGCTATTACTTGTTTTGCCTGTAAGTCCAGAGCTGGAACTCCTGACACTACAGTACTGCAGTTGGATAACATTGACTGGGCCTATCTATCTATGTATTTATTTATTTATTTATTTGTCATTCATTCTTACATTGACATATTCATCTAAAAGTCTCCAGATAGTAACCAATGTATATCTTATCCTGGTGTGACTACCCTGTCCCATTAACCTCACCTCCCTTCCTGTCTGTCTGTCTTTTAGCCTTGTGTTTATCTTTCCTTTTTTAAACTTGGTATTCCCCAGGAAACCTCCCTCTACATGGATTGGCTACCACTGGGCTGTGAATATGTGTGGGGAAGATTTAAACTTCCAAGATATAATTTTATTCTTGTTAAGGAACTCTGTGTCCTCATTACATGTTTCAGCATGTTCACAACATGCTGTATGTTTTAAAGCTCCTGTTTGTCTCGTCTTCAGTTTCTTTGTCTTGTCTGCTTCTCTTTGTCCTTCCTCCCTCCCTTCCTACGTTTTTTCCATTTCTCTTTCCTTGTCTCCCTCCTTCCCTGTCTTTTTTTGCTGTCTGTTTCCCTCCCTGTGTCTTTGTGTCTGTCTTGCTGTCGGAGGTGTGGTCCAGAGAAAGCTACTATGAGAGACTGTGGAAGGTAGAGGTTACGACATTGTTGTGCTAGAAATGAGCTCTGTGTTAGAGAGGTTTAAATCATAAGGACAAATGTCTCCAGTCATTCTAAGAGGGGAAACTGTTCATCAACTTTCAACAGCTTCATCACAACAAATCACCAGAAACCAAGAGACGAAACAAGGCTGTGGGTTCACCAAGCACTTCTGTTTTTAGCTACTAGTTCCCAGAATAAGAAACAAAAAAGAATAGAGACGAGTAGCAGACTCACTCCTCTCTACTCAATTCTGTTCCTTTAGGCAGCAGCAGTCCGCAAAAGCTCGGATTAAAAAGTCTGAATATATATTACACACTTTACTTTTTCAACCTTTTCAACAGCAATACATCCTTTCCAAATAAGAAAAAGCAAATGCTTGAAAGAGAGGTCTTTGGTGAACGTGCAGCCATAATACTGTATATACACACTTGCATCACATGTAACCAGTGATCAGTAGTCCAGGATTATCACATAGTTTAATCTGGTCTATGTTTTGATTAAAGGGTCCGTGGTTTGTGCCAGTTCAACTAACAGCTTGCTGGACTTGCAGCCCAGTGGGTGCTCCCTGTTTTGATTGACAGCTAACCCAGCCACACAAACAGCTCTGAGGGGTTTGTGTGTTGATTGTCTGAATGACCTGGTGTCCCGTCTTCTAACTTTTTAGTTTTAGAAAAACAAAGATGAACAAACATTGTAACTGTATTTTTATTTTCTGCCCCCTCTGTCTTGCTATTACTCAACCTCTATTCATCTCTTCCTGCTATCTCTTTCTCTCTCTGTCTGTAGCCTAGTAGACCAGGCTATCCCAGTCCTCGCTCGAGTGAAGGCTTTTATCCCAGTCCCCAACATCCTGGACACTACCAGGTACACAGACTTATCTGACTACTCTTTTGCTGCTGTTACAGCAGTTTGGGGTTGCAGTAAGACAAGACAACTGTATTTGTATAGCACATTTCATAGTCTGAGAGTGTCGACCTAAATAAATTTAAGATAACATAAAGTGCTTTAAATAAAGAATGTAAACAGTATATTGGGAAATAAAGGGTATAATATGTAAGCACTAATTGAAAGGAAAGATCATTTTGAGTGAAATTAAATTGATAAAAAGGTAAAGATCAAATAAAATAATCAAAAGAGAACTCATAACAGACTAACAGTGTGTCTTTCTCTCTGTTCTCCCTCCCTGGATCAGATGGCAGGGTACCCAGGCCCTCACACCCTCCCCTCGGTGCCCAGCGCCCTGTACCCCCCACCGGCTGCAATGCTGGACACACACCACGCACATACACACCCCCGCCACCACGTCCACACACACTCGCACGCACAGCACCTCCCCCATCCACATGGGCACGACATGGCACTATGGGGCTCTGCGATGGAGGTAGGAGACCAATTTTACACTCACACATGTGCACACACAGATGTTTCATAACAGAATGAAAACACAGATTTATGCAAATTGTTATGCCTGTGTCCATTCACACTCGGTCACAGTCGTTCAAAATAATAATTAAGGTCTTCAAAAATTTATCTTTAGTTTTCAAGAGTTCCTAGTGTCAAAATCTTGAATAAGTAAGTCCAACTCTAAGTGGTAAAATCTTATTGAGACCCTTTTTACTTTCTGGAAATACATTTAGTTGGTTTGGGGTATTAGACTAAATCTGCCCACCCGCGAGAATTGCATTTGTTGGCAACTTACTAATCACCCTGTGAGGAAGTATTGTGAATGAAAGTACCACCTTCCTAGCACTCCAGTCCACAAATTTACATTATTATCTAGATAACATCACATGTAGTTAAGTGTCCATCATCTAAGTTCCACCTCACATCAGTCGTGTGTGTGTGTGTGTGTGTGTGTGTGTGTGTGTGTGTGTGTGTGTGTGTGTGTGTGTGTGTGTGTGTGTGTGTGTGTGTGTGTGTGTGTGTGTGTGTGTCTCTTCATCATCTGTGACTCTGTGCGTGTGTGTCCCTGTGTTGGTGTGCATGTCTGCTGCCATGCTCATCTTTTGTTGCATGCATGCATTTGTGTATGTGTTTGTTTACGTGTGTGTGTGTGTGTAGGACAGGGAAGTAGACATGCAGCTGTGTGTAGACCAGCAGTGCCTGTTAATGGAGGAACAGCTGATGATACAACAACAGCAGATGGAGGAGGACCAGAGGTGGCTGGAGCAGGAGGAAAGGCTGCTGGTAACACACACAGCACGCTCATTGGAAATTGCACTCATAGACACAGTTGATATACATGTACTAAGGACGTAATGGTACATTTAACTTGAGATTTATCTGATACACTGTGCTCTGTTAACAACATGCTATTGCTACTGTGAAAATACACACTACTAATCTTATTTATCAGTTGTAAGTAAATTAAGATAATAAAATATAAGACAATTTAGATTTTCAAATAAAATGTAAGATCAGTTTCATCCTAAACACAATTAAATAGTAGTGTGCGTAGATATGTGCATAACCAGGAACATTTCACTTAAAAAACGTAGAATATAGAGAACTAGCTACATTTTTAAGACCCCTAAGCCCCTTTATGTGTGATTTTGTTGTGCATGTTATTGTTACCTGCTATGCAAAGCTTTCTTACTTAGTTTCCATCTTTGACCATTAAGTTTTGTTGAAGTGTTTTTAGTTCCATGATGCATGATTGATGTGTTTTTGTAAATTTGTGAACGAACTCTCTGAAATACATCATCCCCAAGGACAAACGCATATAAATACATTTAATAAATGTAAATAAAAGACTCATGAATTAGATGAGTGAGCTAAATTGATCTTAAATCACTCACAGTTTTGATCAGAATTAAAATTGCAGCAATACTGATATTTGTCCAACGCTGCATTATGTTTTAAGAAAACACTTAATATTCTGAACCTGGGTTCAAGCTTTTTGAAGTGTAGTATAGCAACATATCGACACCTTACCCCGGAAACTGAAAGAAAGATTTTCTGGGATGCGTGAAGAACCACATTATTTGGAAGTTATTAAATTAATATTAGTTATATCCCTCCTGGGGTTTTATCTTTTTTTTTATTTGATTGTTTGGATTTGATTATATATATCATATAATATAAACAGCACCAAAGTCTTGTGACCTTACATAGTTGCGCTCTGCTTTTATCAGCTTCACATTTCTCCTAAATTGAAGCATTACATTTCTAGGAGCCATAGTAACTTAAAGCTATAGTGCGTAGTTTCTGTTGCCCCCATGAGGAATTCTAAGTAATTGTAACAAAACTGTCGGTGCGTCCACATGATTCAAGCCTTTCGTGATCGTGCACAGTTGTGAGTAATTCAACAGTAAATTCATTAAGTGACTTACTATTCTTGTTAAACTCCCACACAAAGAATCATTTAATGCAGTGTTTGTTGCTGTGTGATTAAGCTTGTGTGGGAAAAAAAATGAGAAAAGGTTTCTGATGGAGTGATCCTCTGACTTAAAGACAGGGAAAGGAGGAGGAACGTTTCATGTAGGATTTACATTTCTGTGAACACTGATTGAAAGAGCTGTCTGGGGTTTTTACTCAAGGATTTGTGTTTTACTCAAGGATGTGTGTGTGTGTGTGTGTGTGTGTGTGTGTGTGTGTGTGTGTGTGTGTGTGTGTGTGTGTGTGTGTGTGTGTGTGTGTGTGTGTGTGTGTGTGTGTGAGAGAGTGTTTAGGCAGGTGTGGCCTGTGTGAATTCCAGGCTAATGAGAGGCTTACACAATCTGACAGCCCAGTCAACAGTCTGTCTTTGACCCACAACCACTAACTGACAACACACAAGATTACTGAAAAGTTGGGGTGGCGTATATTTATGAGTGTGCGTGTTGGAGGTTGGCTGGTTTTTCTAACCCTGTCACTTCAGGGAGGGGCAAGAGAGAGGGGGTAGAAAGGCAGGAGAAAACGGAATGGTTTGGGAAAGAAGGGTAGACAGGCTCACACGCTGACGGATCGTTGGCAGCATGCTCCCTCCCTCCTCCCTTCTCATCCTCTCCTTCCCTCTCTCCATGCGTCAGAGTCAGATATAAGTGTGCTGGAGGCAGGAAGCTGAAGTTGAGTCTGAATTCTTGTCTTGATGAAACTGCTGGCACAGAGTAGTAGAAAGACTGACAGGAAAACACTCAGTCGTAGGGGCAGACAGAGCTATAGAGAGAGATACAATAAGATCCGAATCAGATAGGAAAAAAGACACAACATCTCAGACAACTCGGGACACAAAAGGTTCATCAGACAACTTTGATGAACTCAGTGGCAATGCTGGTCTTCAAGTCCTGTCTTGGAAAACTGGTAGGCATCGATGGGTGGGAGCGTTGTATGCGTAGAGGTGTATTTTCGATTTTGGCATTGGCTTGTGGATGTTTTCGCAGTGTTATTTGGGGTTTAAATGTCCATCCGAAAAAAATTGTGCTTACATTGGAAAAAGTTTTTGTTTATTTGTAGTAAGTCCTGCTCTTCTGGATCTTGCAGCTTTGTACAGTGTGTTCCTGTTTTATTTGAAGTCTCGTGCAGGGATGCTGTGTTTGGATGCAAGATTATTTGTGTGAGCTTCACTGCTGTGATTCACTCATTCATTTCCTCATTCACATAATCATTGCAAGATTTAAGATTAAACTTAGATTTGGAGAATTGGAGTCACTTTCACCTAAGGGATCGGATCAGAATATGTTTATATTCTGATCACTTTACTTATTACAGAGTGCCCATTGACCTACATTTCTACAGTAAAATGCCTGTAAAAGATGATTATTTAAATCCAAAAAATTTAAACAGTAAATCTACTTATTGAAGTGACAGAGTTTTCACAATATAATGCACCAGTCTTACGACAGCATGGGATATAGAGCTGATGGCATGCTATGAAAGGCAGTTTATCTCAGTGAATGTCCCAGTAATCAAAATTCAATACTGCTTGTAAAAGCCCAAACAGAAAAGCAATGTGACTTACTGTTCATTGGAAAACAATTGCATAACTGTGAATACAGAACTACAAAAGCAAATTGATTTGAAGTGTGTGTGTGTGTGTGTGTGTGTGTGTGTGTGTGTGTGTGTGTGTGTGTGTGTGTGTGTGTGTGTGTGTGTGTGTGTGTGTGTGTGTGTGTGTGTGTGTGTGTGTGTGTGTGTGTGTGTGTGTGTGTGTGTGTGTGTGTGTGTGTGTGTGTGTGTGTGTGTGTAGAAACCAGACTCTAGAAGTTCTAGAGGGAGTCTGGAAAGAGAAGACGGTGGACCCCAGCCACCGGTGAGTTTCTTTCTACAGATGTTTTCTGCCTTCATCCATTCCACTGTTTGTTGGTTTTATTCATGCACGCAGCATTACGATAACAGTGCTGCGAAAAGAAATACATTTTGACAGGAAGAATTTGATGTATTTCTCTTGAATGAACTGCACTTCACTTCGCCTCTCATGACCATTTTCCACTCCCACCGCATTAGAAAGGGAAGTTGTTTGTCTGGCCTGTTTGTGTTTTTAAGAGATGTCGGCAGATGAATGTTGACAGAAGTCCACATTCTGGTTGGACTCACTGTAATTGGCTGCAGCATGGGTTTGTTTTGATTAGTTGCTGAGGGGATTGATCCAGGGACAGGAAGTGACCTGTCAGGGGTGGGTTCAGAAATAAGGGGTCAATGGATTCCCACAACATCGGCAGTTATTATTAGAGCACTGTTGCAAAAAAGGAAGTCGCCTTCTTTGTTTATCTGACTCTCCTAGTGAATATCTCCCATTGAGAGCTGCAACAGTTTGTTGAAAAGTTGATTAAAAGAATAGTCAATTTGAAGAAAAAACTATTTTAAATAATAGTTTAAGTCATTTTACGAGCAATAATGTGAAACGTTCCCAAGTTTCAGCCTTCTCAAATGTGAGGAATGGCTGCTTTCTTTGTTTTGAAGCGTCACCTTTTGGTTAAGAAAAATATGCGACAGGCATTATTCACTATCTCTATCAACTATCTAAACTATGGTGTCATTGTCAGATTAATAGAAAAATTATAATTAGCTACAGCCCTTGTCATATGAATATGTACAAACCAACCCTGCTACAATATGAGTGTTTGGAAAAAAGAAGACCTTTCTGGCCTAGGAGAGCTAATAACCACATCGTTTTTTTTAATTGAGCCTTGTGGTATAACTCTGAAATGATTTGCAGTGACAGACACACATTTTCACTCAACAAAACATAATGGGGATACATGCTGTGACAACCTGTAATATATTTTAAGACAGGTGGGATTGGAAGGTTACTTCATAACTTTTTCTCTCCTGTAATGTTTTTATTTTTTTGTAGACTAAAACTGGAATCTTACTGTAATGTCTTTTTTGAAGTCCTTTCTGGGATTAAATTTCTTCTCCTGAAACTAAATTATGTTGTCAATCCGAGCTTTGGCGTAACTTTATTCCATCTCAAGAGCTGAACGCACTCGCAAACGTTGTACGTTGATGTCTGTTATGTTCTTGATGCCAGCAGAAGTTGTTGCAGAAGTCTGAAGTTGCCATGGGACATATATTTCTGTCTCTGTAATTCATCTCTCTGCTTCTCCTCCTCCCAATGAATGGCTGTGGTTTGTGGTGGTAAAATCGTGTGTGTGTGTGTGTGTGTGTGTGTGTGTGTGTGTGTGTGTGTGTGTGTGTGTGTGTGTGTGTGTGTGTGTGTGTGTGTGTGTGTGTGTGTGTGTGTGTGTGTGTGTGTGTGTGTGTGTGTGTGTGTGTGTGTGTGTGTGTGTGTGTGTGTGCGCGCGCGCGCGCGCGCGCAATGCGGTAGTAGAGTATTTTTGGGTGTTGGTGGTTGTCAGTCCACAACACTCTGATGGCTTTTAAAGGCATATGTACTGTTTTCTCACACAGGACAAAGATTGAGTAATAATACAACAAAGTACATACTGTATATAACATGTCTGGCACCACTAGATAGTTTTGTGGCATAATATATTGATCCCAACCATCAAATCATAAAGACATGCTGCAGGGTTTTATCTGTTTTTTGAAAGGGTAGCACTAACAAAGGAAGTGTTTTTTTTTATCACTGTGTAGCCAGACAGAATATTTTAGTCAACATTAGTAACACAGTGCTCGACCACACACCACTGAAAACAGAAACATCTCCTCGACCGGAGACGACAGTGAACTCGCTTTGTTTTACAAGTTACAAATTAGGAAGGTGTGTCTTGTGACAGGTAAATCAAATTGGATTTCCGACTTTTTTCAGAACTGGCTGGTGATTTATGCCTGTGACGTTCTCATTTCCTGTGAAGCTTCTGATCATGTGTGTGATTGAATACTTGCTAACCCAATGTTTTGTTTTTGTTTGTTTGATTAGACAGGAAACCAGCACATATACCAGCCCGTTGGCAAGCCAGGTAATAGACAGTAACCATCTGTAATTACACACAACCTTTTGTTGTTTTATTCTCTCTTCTTTCTGTGTCTTCATCCCAAAGTATGCCGTTCCCACATATACCATTACATAGCTGTGTCTAGCTCTAACTAACCCTCTGGATACAGATGCCATATGTCCCGCTGCCAGCAGATAGCGTGTCAGTCTGTGTGTGTCAGAGTTTACAGTCTGATGCCACAATATGACAGTTCTGATTGTGAACTCTGGAGCCTCTTGGCCTCCCAGTGAGCAAACCAACCTCTGTTTATGTGGACTCAGACAGCATGTCAAGCTCAATATGTTGTGTGTGTGTGTGTGTGTGTGTGTGTGTGTGTGTGTGTGTGTGTGTGTGCCCGCCGTGCAAGCAGTCAAATATTGGGGGAAAGAAACAGTTTGGGAGACTTTGAAGGACGTTTTTTTGTCAGTGTACTCACAACCTTTTTTCCTTCTGTTCTCACCATTGAATTGTTTGTTGTCATGTAAAGCTGAAACAAATAGCATTTTTGATTAAAAAACAAACATTTTTGATAATGGAGTAATTGTTTCAGATGTTTAATCAAGCAAAAATGACAAACTGTCTCTCAAATGTGAAGATTCACAAATGGTTGGACAGACCAAACCAGACTTTAATGATGTCAATTTCTTATAGACTAACCTATTTATCAATAATGAAAATAATCAATAGTTGGATTTTGATACTGATATGAACTACCACATCATTTGTCGGGGTACAATATGAGTAAGTGCTGTGGAAAAATGTTAGTGTACCATTTTTCCAGAACGTGTATGTATGAGATTGTAAAACTGCAAGGAGAAATAGTTTTCACTTTTATATGTTGTTTACTGCAGAGCATGCAGCTCCCCCAAAGAAACCCCCTCGACCTGGAGCCCAAAGCCAAGTGGGCAGTCTGGCCTGTCTGAACACTGGAGATAGTTACAACGATGGAGTCAAGGTATACAGACACACACGTATACAGTTACACACACAAGCCCAAATCAAAAATACACAGAAGCAACCAACACCTACAAACACACAGACACAGGCAAGAATACATTTACCAAATCTATAGGTTGCATGTTTTAATATTTTCCCTGTATCTTCTTTTCTTTTGGCTGCACTCTCTCTCTCTCTCTCTCTCTCTCTCTCTCTCTCTATCTATCTCTCCCTCTCTCCCTCCTCCTGCACTCTGCCTTACTGTTGACCTGTAGCCCTGGCGGGTAAGCAGCACACTGTCTGTGTGTGTTTAATGTGCGTCTTGTCTGCTAGTTGATCACACCCAGATTGATTTGATTCCTTCTTCCATCAGTTCTTTGATTTCTCCGTCCAACAAATCAAATTCTGCATTGTTTTCACATAAACATCCTTACTTATTTCATTTGTTGTAGATACCGGCCATGTTTCTACCGTCTTTTTTTCCGTCAACACTAACATCCAAATCTACATATTTGTGTTGTTGTCTTATACTAAAAGTATTTAACCCTCTGTCATACTGGAAATTATTTTACTTTAATCACACTAGAAAACAGTTTGACTCATTATGGACTAATCATGCCAATTTCTAGGCTAGAGGGAAAAACCTGGTCAGAATAAGTACAAAATACATTTGACAAACAGAAGAGGGATTCCTCCTCTGTCGCTGTTTTTAGTTTTGACTCGTCCTAATGATAGAGATGTCATGCAAAGACCTTTGAGCCAGATTTGTGATTTGTGATTTTTGACTTGACAATACAAACTCAATTGAACTTCTTTTTAGCATTTTCCATGTCAAACACGATCAGTCTTAAAATCACCACAGTAGAACCTGCTAGTTTTAATATTCTTTTTTTTTTAGTAGCTAACCATAATGTGTACAAGGTTCAGAACTCTAGGGTATTGACATCAAGGGTTGAGTGCGACTTATTTCGCAAGCATGATTTCTCACTGGAGGGAGGAGTGGGCACAGGGTGATCGAGAGGAGGTACAATTATAAGTATTTAGGATTACATTTTGTAGTCCTGAAAAGCTCATTTTAGTAGCAGTGACAGAATGTTTTTTTTCTATAGATAATTTTTTGGGGGCTTTTCCCTTATTTTCCCGCGAGAGAGATAAGGGATGGCACGCTCTTACTGGGTGAGCTAGAGGCCGCCCTAGCAGAGACTGATTTAAGGAAGCCAAGTGTTAGTTTTTTTTAATCACAATTGAATGAATTACCTCTAAATTATACTAGTGTCCTGCTCCCATCTAGTGATCAGAATAGAGAACTGCACATTTTGTGTCATAAAGCTAAATAACCTTTCCACATTCATTCTTTCCCTGCTTAATTGTTAATCTACTCAGATAGTCAGAAGCACCTTAGTTAAGCAAAGGCATGTTTCATGTACATCTCTTGAGTCATGCAGAATTTATACACAGGCTCATATTTTTCATCAGCATTGTTCCAACTTGTTTTGCGCTTGTCATTGTTGGGTCTCACTGCCCAGCTCCCAACACACAGACGTCTAGGTCTTTGTCCAGTAAGCCAGCCTGCCACTCATTGCTTTCTCTGTTCTCTCATGGTTCAGCTGCAGCCCCAAGAGATAAGCCCGCCCCCCACCGCCAATCTGGATCGCTCCAACGACAAGGTGTACGAGAACGTGACCGGATTGGTTAAAGCTGTGATTGAGATGTCGAGCAAGATTCAGCCAGCTCCTCCAGAGGAATACGTTCCCATGGTCAAGGTAAGCGAGCACAGTTCATCACACTCCTCAGCCTTGGTTCTCAGACGCTCTCTGAGTTTTCAGTTTTCCTCTCTTGAGCTGCAAACTTGACCTCGTAACTTGAAAGCATTACATAGATTATTGCTGCTCTGTTTACACGGTTTGTGTAACACCCTGTTTAAAGTTAATGACATACAGCACAGTTCTTCAGAGGGTTGAATTTTGATACTTCTACTTCCCAATAAATAATTTGTAATACATCTGTTAACAAGACTCTACAGATCTGACCTCATAACCAAACTAGGTGTTGCTTTTAATTGTTGGGATTTGGTATTAAGGTCTCCTCATGTGTCCCATTTGGCTTTTAATTTTGTAACAGTAAACCATGTATTTTTTTAAGCCGTTTATAATTAGTCTGTCTGTCTGTCTGTCTGTCCATCTGTTCGTTTTTCAGGATGTGGGTCTGGCGTTGAGGACATTATTGGCCACAGTGGATGAGACTCTACCACAACTTCCAGCCAGTACACACAGAGAGGTAATAACACACACTTTTATAATCTGTTTTGAGTAGTGTGGAATAAATGTTACTTATTTCAAATCACACTAGTATTGGTTTGTATTTAACTAGATTGATATGTAATTTTCTGGTTTTCTTCACCAGATCGAGATGGCACAGAAACTTCTGAACTCTGACTTGGCAGAGCTGATTGGGAAGATGAAGTTAGCCCAACAATATGTGATGACCAGGTAGGTGCAAATATTAGTGTGACAATATATAAAGAACTGTTTCAGTGCCTTACATTGGAAGACATCCTGACATTTCCATGTGATAGATACCTACTTAACTAGCTGTTAATTAATTATAATTCTTGACTTTATCTAGTGGATGCAGCCATTCAAAGAGTACATTATTATTATTCTATTTCAGGTCACTAATACATTCAGTTAAAGTGCTCATATTATGCTTTTTGGCTTTTCCCCTTTCTTTATTGTGTTTTTTTTTTTTTTTGTGTACGCTATAGGTTTACAAAGTGAAAAAGGCCAAAGTCCACCCAAAGGGACTTATTATTTCCAACAGAAATCACTGTTCACAAACGGCTCCAAACAGCTCTATTGTAGTCCAGCCGTTACTCCCGTGACAAACGTGCATCACTTTGTAACACGTTATAATGCTCACTAGCTGCTAGCATGGCACACCCTCATACTCTGCCTCTGCCTGGATAGTAGTTAGGGCTGCAACTAACGATCTTTTTGATAATAGATTAATCAGTTGATTATTTTCTCGATTAATCAATGATCTGGATTTAAAAAAAGTCCAAAGACATTTAAATTTCCATAATTTTGTTAAAAAAGCTAAATGTTATTTTAAACACAAGACAAAAAAACAGAACTAAATGTATGCTATGAACATGCAAAAATATGCTCATTTTTCAGTAGTGCAAGAAAACCTGGTATTTCTTACCATGCTTAAACGGACCTGAGCTGTTTGAATAAATAAAAAATTATAAAAAAAAAAAAAACACATTGTTTTACTTTTAGATCTTCCGCGTCGTCTTGATGGACATGCGCGCTAGCAACAGTTTGTTTGTGTTCTGTCTCGTGTCTCTTACAAGTAGTTTGTACTCTTAATAGTTCCACGGTATACGTGGCAAACTCATGAACTTACCGTTTCATTCTCTAAAATATAAATAAAATGTGTTTTGTTTTTGTTGGTTTTGATCCTTTACATGCTAATCTAAATAAACAATGGATGTCTTTAGACAACCATGGAGATGTAATCATTATGTCGTGCTACTAACTTGATACTAGCCTGCGCAAGCTACTAAGGTGATGCCTCATTGTAGCTAAAACAGAGAGCTCAACACACGGGGTGAAAAGAAGAGCTGCAGCTGCAAGCAGTACAAACATTTTTTTTTATCATTTAAACCTATTCTGATATAAATGCAATTATTAACCTGGAAATGAGCATAATATAAGTAAAAGAGAACTTAAAAGAGAAAAATTATATTTAATCGTCTTTAGAAAGAGACAGCGGAACAGTTTCCATCTGTCTGCCATTAATGCTATCACAGGGGTGCGCCAAAGTCAAACATTCTAAAACTGTACAAATTGTAGTCCATGTTGACGAAGTTTCATTTACGGGATTCTTCCGGTACCGCTTTTTTGTGTTGGCATTCTAATTCAAACTCTTGTTGATTTGGGAAACATCCTCTGAGCTAGAACTGAATCAAATTAATTTATCTTTTTTGAGTAACAATTCTCATCACACACTCAACAGTCATTTTAATTGCAGAGCTTGCCTCCCAACGTGCACATTTTCCACCAAAACCAGTTCCTTCCTCCTAGATGATTGTAATTGTTTTGAAGAAATGCCAATAAATCAGAGCACGTTTTCTTTCCCAACCCCGGAATGCTGTGTGAACTAGCTAGACCTTCCTCCGCAGCGCTGTGGAGAGACATCTGGCAATGCGTGAATAAATAGTGGCTTTGTTATTGTCCTACTCATATGTCCACCAAGTGATATATGTGTGTATGTTTGTTGCTCTGTCTCAGTCTCCAGCAGGACTATAAGAAGCAGATGTTGACAGCAGCTCACGCTCTTGCGGTTGATGCCAAGAACCTGTTAGATGTCATCGATCAATCACGGCTCAAGATGATGTCCCAGTCCCGCCCGCACTAGCCCCACAACCGCTGAGCTGACCAACAGGAACTGGTCTGTTATATTAGAGACAGCATCATTTTGGATACTGTGGATAAAAGTGACGTCATGATATGTGAGGGTAATCGGAGCTGACTGCTTTACATCAAAGGAGCAAACAAAGCTCTGCTACTTTGACAACAGTCTGTGAAGAATCATTAGATGTTGAATCCTGTGTAAGCTGAGGTCGTCTCTCCACCACTGTGACTTTCGTAATACAAGAGCAGAGCAAAAACACTTTCTGAATCAGGGACATGACAGCTTTATTCTCTTTGGACTGTAATATAATGATGAGAGAAGGAAAAGCAAAGAAGAGGAGGAGGAGTGATAATTTTCAAACTGTGGGTCAGGACCTGAGATGATCATTGGGTCCTACACTTAAAAGGTTTACAAACCACCAACAGAATCAATATCATGGGAGCAATTGGATCGGGATCTGTTGCCATCGGGTGGATTACTCTTTTTAAGCCTAGCCATCAGAATCTGATCATACTGTGTTTGATCTGCAACACGTCTGCATGAAACTTCACTGTAGGAATGGACTTCGATGTCGACCAGCAGCAATGTCAGTTGTGATATTGTTTGTTGTGAGCCCATGGATGTGAACGGTCTCCTCAGCTGAATGCCTCCACATCACCATGGATTCTTTTAAATTGGCAGATCAAACCACATGTTATCCTATTCAGCTCTGGTCAAATGTGGTGCTTTAACAAGGACTTTCACAGTAAAGACAGTCTTGGTTTGGAGAAGCAGCCTCCCATCGCTCTTCCCATTGCTCCTTTCCATCCATTCCCGTCCTCCCTCCGTCTCACCAGGTTTTATTTATAGACTCAGAAATTGTAGAGGAGGAGATGGAGGGAGAGACGGGTATTAAAACTTGAGGACAGTCTAGCGCCGGGCTGCTTCCTGAAGAATGATCACACGTTCCTCGTCTCTTCATTCACTCACTTTCCTTTCCTTTTCTTCTTACTGTTTGTCTCCTTCTTGACGTCTTCCTCAGCTCCTCTCTGAGCCAGTTTTAAAGACTCCAAATGTGAAGAATCCAACTCAGTCTGGGTAAACACCGCAGACAGGAAACTCCCTCCTCACACTCAGTTTACTTTTTATTGGCTGGCTCCATGTTTTTTGTGTTGTTTCAGAAGTCACAATCTTCTTCCTCTGTACTGAACTGTTTGTAACTTGGAATACAAGCAAATATTCCATCCCAGCATCGACTCTGATGTGCAAACAAGAAAGGAAAAAAACAGAAGTAGAATTTTGAGAATTCCATCTGAGTGACTGGACACTCCTATTTGTCCCAGAGGAAGAGGAGGACATCATGTCTCAGACTGGTCACTGAGCTTGACTGAACCTTTTCTGTGAGGACAGTGTCTCCACTCTCCCTTGTTTTTCTTCACATACAATCCCAATATCATTAAGTTGTTCCTAATACAACACTGGTGCCACACCTTTAACTGTCCCCTCACCCACCTGTGTCTTAAAGTAAATTTACTGGGGACACAAACAAACCTCACAACTGGAACCTCTGTGCTTTGAGTCTCAGTTTCTGTCAGGTGTAACTCTTTAAATGTGTCCCTCCTAGCAACAGTCCCCAGGGAAACAAACAAACACACACACACACACGTGAAATGTGGAGCCACATTACTGGAACTTGTCTTGCAGACACAAAACACTGAACTGAAAATGCAGCAGATCACACGTGTCTTTGTTAATAGTGACCCCCACATGACATACTGCTATATGAAATATACTGGTGGTTGTTCTAGTATAGCATGATATACTGGTATGGAAAAGAGCATATTTGCACAGCACCAAATAAAAAAATCTTTACTTTTTTTAGCCCTATTTTACCCAGACTTGATTTCCAGGTTTAGCCAGCAACGAAACTCTCAACTATCTGGGTTTTTTAGGGATAAAAAAAAAATACTTGGAAAAAAACCCATCTATTTTATCGTTGTGTAAATCTGCTCATGTTAGTATATTGTAAGTTATACTGGTGTGAATCACTGGTGAATTGTACAGAACTAGTACTAGTAAACACTGGTTTTTATCTTGTCTTCTGGGCTAACGCAGCCATCTTGTCAAATAGGAGGAGAAGAAAAAAACAATGAAATAAAAATAATGACAAAATGGAAATCAGATTGTCCACGTTCTTATCTATGATAGAGATTTATTTGAAAGCACTACATTTCAAGTTTTATATCTCCAGAATCAAGAGCTACAGAGTTTTTATATAGTGGTATAGCTGCAGTGGGTAGTAAGCACAAAAAAACACCAGGGAATTTGCATGTGCAGAACAGCCAATAGGAACGCTCTCTCTTTCTAAAATGACCTGAACAACAGCAAAAAGATGTACCTACCACAGCTTTAATGTTGTCGTGTTGGAAGCTCCATCCTGTGGTACATTTTGTATTTAAATTACAATTTATTTTCAAAAAGCACTAAATTCAAGTTCTACAGTTACTCTCCTATCAAGTACTTCCACTTGTCTTCAAACCATCATGTTCAAAGAGACAGATTGAATCCACTATACAAGTCAATGTTGTATCTGTACTGACAGTAAGTAGTTAATGTCTCTAAGCCAAAAAAAAACGAGAGTTAAGTGATTTTGGTTGTCCCCTGATTGTGTCACCCATAGATACAGTAGATATTAAACAGCAGATGTGACATGACATCATCTTACCTAGTTACTGTTTACAAGTGCCAGCTATGGTCAGCTTTATTATCAGCTGTGCAGCACCTGTTGCTTTACCAAAAGGACCAAAGGGACTAGGGAGGCTGGCATCACTTTCCACTGTTTTTTTTTAATATATATATATATATATATATATATATATATATATATATATATATATATATATATATATATATATATATATATATATATATATATATATATATATATATATATATATATATATATATATATATATATATATAGTGTCAACATCCTTGCCACAGAAATTCAACATATATATATATATGCAGGTCATACTGCTTTTTGTAAGATTATGCATTTAGACCTTCTAATGTTGTAGTTTGGACAATCCATTAAAATAATCAAGTATAGTACAGCAGGAATTGAATAGTATTTAAGAACCTGAGATTGGAAAGGAAATACAAGTACAAGAACAGTGCTGAAAAACCTGCATTCAGTGAGAGTCAAAGCGCCAAAATGTATTATCTGTGAGGGCCTTTTTAATATATAATATATATAATATAATATAATAACATTAACAGTCAGCAGTCACATTTCCCAGCAACAGGAAGGTCAGCGTCCTGTTAATATTTTAAGCTTGCACTTGTGTCTCCAACAGAGCTATACAGTCTTTACATTATACAACATATTACATAGTATACTGTTGAGTTACATTTAGAGACAGCGTTGGTATATCTCACTGGCCTCAGTGTGACAGCAGGAATAATACACCTACAGTCAAGAGCAGCAGCGCTGTGTGGATGTGAACAGACTCGGCTCCACTGAAGTTACACAAGTTAAAGTTGTTGCAGCAGTTCACAATGTTTCCGTTTCCGTTGACATCGACTGAGGTGGATGCAGCAGCTCCGTTGCATATGTTCTTACTGGAACACGATTTCACTATGGCTTTCTCAGAGCCTGAGCAACACGCACACACACATAGAGAGACAGCAGGGTATTGGAGTGAGTTATTTTGGACTGAAATCCTATGTTTCCCCACATTTAAAGGCTGCACAGTGCCTTAGTCATTACCAAAGTTGTAATAACTCTCCAATATTACAAGACCTTCTTTAGAGATGCATTTAGATTCATTAAGACATCTTATATAAATACTGGATCCCAAAAATCTGCAGTTCTTTAACATGGTTGACCTGATATTGTGTTTTTATTGTTACCTAAAATGCTGACGGTAGTCATACACGTGTCCAGTGGCGGCTGACATGTCTGATTGTTGTTACTGTTGCATACGTCATTGGTGGGAGAAGATCTGCACACGTAGCAATCTAATGACAGGACTTTAGGCAAAAACAGAGAGGCATGGTTTAAAGTTAGGTCAAAAATATAAGATCAATTGCAAGACATTAAAAGCCAGTGCATGATTTAAAATAAATGTTTAAATCTATTGATAGAAGTTCTGTGAAGGCCTAAACCAAAAGGAACAGTACTGACATTTTAATATCAAGTTGATATTTTGCTATGGTGTCTTATTGATGGTTACCGTAGGTTCATATTCCTACACCTGATTATGTGGGGGGGTCAGTCACTCGTCATGACTGAATGAGAATCCTAAAGAAGTTAGAAGTAAGCTCTGAGTTTCCCGGGTCTGCTTGAGAACATATTTTGGGAATTTGTCATAAGGGAGGAGAACCGAATGAACCTGACTGGAATGGTATCTGATAGTGTTTGTAGTCTTTGTGACAGGAGTGCATTCTGAGAAAGACACACACAAAAGATGAATACAGGGTTGTTCCTTTACCATCTGTGCAAGCATAGGGAGTCAAAATAAGGCTCCTGATTGTCTGCTACTAGCTTAAAGTCCAAAATAAAAATGATAAATGTATGACAGATTGGGACTTATTTAATATTTTCAGTCGTGACTATAGAAGAACAAAATTTTAGAACTACAGAAATATTTACGTATACACAATAGATCCACCAAACAAGAAAGACAGCTGGTCCCAGACGGCATTGTCCAACTTGTCAGGCTTCTTTAATTCTAAAACGTATTCTAAAGGAGGCTACATACTGTTCTTTTCATTCAAGTTATTCTGCTCTCATGTCATAACAACAAACCTATGCACACCTATAAACTCAGAGGCAGAAACTAGACATACTAGGCTATTATTAAAACATGTCTTGTTTCTGTATTGCCCACAGTTTCCAACTCTTAAATTACACTTTTATGTTTATTACATATTTCCAGTCCCACTACAGCCACTGAAAGACATGATAAGGATGTCTAACCATCTGACACAATTCAATTTTTTCAGTTATCAATGAAATGAAATAAAGAAAGATCAGTACTAATTTTTTCTCAGGGACACAGCCACTTATATAATCCTTCCTATGTTCGTTCTTTGACTATTTTGGATAAATCTGTCATATTCTGTAAATTTACTCATACTAATTACTATTAGCTATTCTGTACAATCACAGCAGATCTGTGTATACCTTTAAGAATAATTTGTGTGGGAAAGTCTTTAAATTGCCTGAAAATAACAACAAATTAACTTTGAACTATACTCAGTTGGACTAAACACAATCCAGCTTGTGTCTTTCTTTCTGTCTCTTTGATTGCAACTGAATCAGACAGACTTTTTCCGGAAGGATGAAGTGATTTTAGATCTGTTTTCTGATGTTTTTAGCAACCCTCAAACTGAAGCCCTCCCTGGTTACCCTATAGGATATGTACATACTGCCTCAGAGCTAAAATTCTGGTGTCCTGATACCACCAAGTACGTTTGGTGATGAGAAAAACCGTTGTAATTGATCATTTGTTCTTGATCTTAACTTAAAAGGCATCCTGGTTAAATTCTGTTTGAGGAGTTTGAAAGTAACTTACATACCTGGAGAGATGAGGAGGGAGAGGAACCCGAGTCCGAGCAGCATCTTCATGACGTGTGTGAGTGTCCGTTTAACTGAACCTGAACCGCCGCTGTCAAACCTTGTGTGTCTGTCTGTCTGTTTGTCTGTCTGTCTGTGCAGTATCTAATGTTTACCCCTCATAAACAGCAGTTTCACCCACATCATCATCCACCAACACGCCACTTAAAGCATATCATAAACGTCTCGGTGTGTGTGTCAGTACATTCCTAGATCTTGTTGATCTTGTTCTTGATTTATCTGCTGCCAATCACAGGAACAATGTGGTTCATTGACTTAAACATAACCAAAATAACTGACATAACTGTGATGTCATGACAGTTATGACTTTTAGTTATGTTCAGCTCAACCTGTGCCGCAGGGCTCCTTTAAGGGTTGAGTCGAGAGGGAACTCCGATTTCTATTTAACATCTGTATAACATGTGTCGTCGGAGAAAGTACAGACGTATGAATAACAGGAATGATACATTATTAAAGTGGCTATAATTAATATGTGTTCTAGATATATGCCTACAAGTGGCCAAAAGAATCTGCTATTGCAGGTTTGAAAATTTACAAAAAACAAGTTACATTATTTGCTGACATTGTCCGAAAACCATATTAGTGTATCAATGTTCCAGATATGTTAGTCAATAAAGGTGTACTTTCAGTGAAAGTGAAAATGTGTACTAAAGCCACATCCCTCATTTCGTTTTTACCACAACCTTCCACTGGCTCCTGAAAATATTGCAGCACTTTTTAGTTCAAAATAAATTCGATTTGGCTCCTTTGCTGCAGTACCGCTTTGCACGTCATCCTCATATCTGTCATAGTACAGCTGTCCATTGTTAACAGAGGAATGCACCGGTACACACCGAGCACGCACCTAACACACTTTCTTTAGGATTCTGTCCTTATTTACCGACATTTAAATCTGTCCTCCTTGTGTAATCACACACACACACACTATTGTGTAATAAACTTCTTTAACCAAAAACAGTCAAGCAGCTGCCATAACTACCAGTCTGCTGTCTTTGTTGATTTGTGTCCTGATTGGACGTGAGGATAACACCACCACATCAATCTGTACACAGAGACAGTGATTTGGTTTTCTTCCAATTTGCATAACCTTCTATAAGTCACTAACATTTTAGTTTTATTTCATATTATAAAAAAATGTACAAGCAGGTTGCATTGCCAAAACAAATACAAATAAAATAAATTGAAGTTTGAAAATCAAGCTCAAGCAATTCAGTCAGCAAAGAAGCAGAAATTAGTGTAGAGATCAGTGTTACAGTAACACAACAAACGGCTTGATAAAATAGTTAACTTAAGTGCTGTGTTTATGCCTACTGTAGACAAATGTTTCTCCTCCTATGTGATGCGTTTGCTTGCTTAGTGAAAGGAAAGACATTGATACTTAAATTAAGCAAATATACAGTATGTTGTAAGTCAAATTGCATTGCAGGGATTTTAGAGACGCATGCCATCAGGATATGTACAGTAAGTGGTCAACTTGCTGACAATAGTCAGCCTCTTTTTTAAATGTTATCATGAAAAGTCAATCTGTATAAAATAACTGTGCAGTACACTGACAATGAAACTAACGCATCTAAGTAATACATGAACGTTAAGGAAGACAAAATACAAATAAATAGTTTATCTAATGATGTTCTACATATACAAGACTAACATTAAATCTACACAACAGGTAGCATGTCTGCAATACAACCTTATCAGACTAGCGCCAAAGCACCTTCAACACAAGTCATTCATTTATTTTCATAAACTGCATGAAGATTAAAAAGTGCTTAATGCGACCGGTCTGATCTTCTCATTACTGACATTTTGCCTACCTGCAACCCTGTAGGACCCACCTGTACATCTATCATCACCCTCTTGTGTTGCAAAGCCATGCAATATTCAAACCACAGCACACTACTTTAAATTCTATTCAGGATCACAAAAGAATAGTTTCCACAAAAACCAAATATGTTGTGCTGCGTTTGGGTAATTGTGCAGAATAATTTTCATTCAGTGCAATGGTGCAACCATAAAAATGATGCCATCTTGTCTGGGATTTTTTAGATTATTAGATGCTGGAACAAGCACACAGTCCAGAATATACTTCATGTGTGTATAAACAGTTATACAAAGGAAATTTTAAAAGAAGAATTATGGCTCAAGCTTTTCAGACAGCCATATGAAAGTCAAGTTGAGTGAGTCGGTCATAAAGTTCAAGTCTTAAGTTGCAGCAGATGGTTATTGATTCATGATTATGTAATGGGCTTGAAGGCTACATCTTTTACAGTGTACCAGAAAACACCTTCTTTAACTCCCCGTATGTATGCATAAAGAACAGAATCAAGCAAATGCACATTACGACTGGTCATATGATGCCGTCAATGTTCTTCTGTGTCTGTAGATGAAAAGAGTTCGATCACTGGAGCAGTAAAGGTGGAAGCTTCACCGATGTCGAGCAAAAAGTGGCAGCTGCTTCATCAGTGTACAGTAGTAAAGAGTCAGAGGCAGGATAGCTCATCTTGGATCAGTTTGAAGCTACTGTGGCACACGTGGCCCAGTGTCCTTCCTGAGCCTCCATTTCACATCTTCAATGATGTTTTACGAAGGAGTTTTTGTGTGTTTGTGCACTGGAAAAAAAGGAAGGAGAGGAATTTGTGTTCTCTTTATTGAGTCTTTAGTTTCTTGCTATGGGGCCCGGACTCTCGCCTCCTGGCCCTGTGGGCGTAACGCCTGGTGGAGACATGAGATGAAAGCAGAGTTATATCGCACACTAATCCAGACAAAAGTCAACTAGGTGCATTGGGAATAGCAAACTGCTGGATATACGGAAAACATTGACAAACATGACAGGAGTTTTACTTTAGTATGCTACTATGAGCCATTGTGTCTAAATGTATGCAAGTGTTAGTGTGTATGTTTTGTAGTATCATGTAATGTCCTAACCTTCGCTGGTAGAGGTAGAGAAAGAAGAGGATCTCATCTCTGAAGCAGGAAAGTTGATGAGAGGAGGAGAATGATCCAGAAGAGGAGAAAAACGAGGCAAAGGAACACAGGTCTGAGATCATGGTGTTCACTCCCTGGTAGAGAGAGAAAGCGAGAGAATAAATAATGAACTCAACAATGACAGCTCTGAGCAAAAACTGTTCATGGTCAAATAGATGAGGATAAACAACTTTAATACAAAGATCCCATAAAAATGTTTCACGCTCACTCTGTACATCAACACTGTCCCCTGCAGGTGGCTCACAGACTTCAACTGATTCAGGGAGAGGAGGGGAAGAAACACAACGAGACAGCAGAGCAGACAGTTTGCACAGTAATGTAAAATATTCAAGTTATTTAATTTCACTCAGCACTGTAATCAGATAAGTTGGTAATTAGTACACCGATAGACAAAACAGACCTTATGGTTGATGAAGAGCTGTGGGGCCATAGACAGGAAGCCAAAGGCATACACTCCTGAGAGGAGAAGGAGAGGTAAAGTGTCAATGCAGCACGTTAGTGGTTATTATACTAGTAAAGGCATCAGCTTTAAATGTCCTATATTGTAAAAAGTGAGTCTTTTTTGCATTATCAAGCAGGTTGAGATGCTATATTACTGTGAAATTATCGAAACCCTACATCCACACATAAATGCAGACAGCCGTGTTCAGAAACTGTGCCTTTAAAACCACCCGTCTGGACTTCCGTACAGTTGTGATGTCACATCTAAATTATTTATATAAGCTGATGTGTGGTGAGTGTCTGGCGTTGTAAGGCTGCCGTGCATCACCCAAGTGGGTGCTACACATTGGCCCTTAAGCGTTTTGAGTGTCTATGATAACGCGCTATATAAATGTAATGAATTATTATTAATAATTATACAGGTAGAAAGGGCCGCCACAGTTCAAGGACGGGGCAGAGACTCTGAAAACTGTGTTTTTGAACATTAAAGCATGAAAACATGTCCTAGTAACAATTCAAAATACAAGTATGAACCTAAAATATAGCATACTATAGGACCTTTAATTCATGAAGGAAACTACCAAGAATTCAATGAAATATATTGAAAAACAACAAATTACCTAATAAATTATACAGATGAGCTTGTTTCACTGAGACAAATGATGGAAGTCAACTCACCAGTCACCAGGCTGTTGATCAACCAGGAATAATAACTGTCAAAGTAATGCAATTTAATGTTAATCTAATGTAGTGGCTGCTGCATCTGTGTACACAATGCCAAGTATATTAGAACATATTTAAAAAAAAACATCTTACTTTTATTCAAGAAATATTCAGCTCTGATTTGAATCTGACTGCTTAAAATACTTCAGTATAGTAGGTTGAGAGGAACCAAGATGTAACCAGGAAAGAGTTTGTATTGAAATGTTACAAGTAGTCTGTACAAATGAGTTGCGAGATGAAAGCTGTGTGGCCCAGCTCACCTCTTTTGGCGTAAGTAGGCCAGTGAGAAAATAGCTCCACTGATACACAGAGGATAGACCAAGTAGGACAAGTATCTGGACGCCTGGCGAAGAAAACCACACACAAAATGTTCAAATTACACAAAGCTGGAGGCAGAGTTGAAAATCAAATAAAAAAGATAAAGTCACACCTGCGTGTCATACTCCACTGTCTTTCTTTCTTCTTCATCCAGCTTATTTACCTGCACAGTAAGAGAAGAGGAAGGCTTAAGTTAGAAAGAAATGTGTTGATTATCTCTAACAGGGCTGAAAGAAAAGTGAAGTTATTTACACCACAACAAATTACATCAATTTACACATCTACAATGAATGGGTGGTTTAATGGCACCATATACTCACATGGAGCTTGGAGCTTTTCCATTGAAGTGGGATCTTAAACACTTTGAAAACCTTCCACACCTGGCAGGACGACAGGTAAGTAGGTTCAAAATGTCTGGTAAGATCTTTATTGTACCTTTTCTGTTGGAGGAGGCCAATTATAATAAATACCTCAACACATGCTCCCAATCCAACAGGAAGCAGCATCAGTAGACTGGTCTCTTCAAGCAGATGGAGGAAAATCAGCAAAGTGCTGAGACTACGCCACAGAACTACAAATAGAGATGGAAGAGACCAACATTTTCCAGGCACTGCTTTACTTTGCAGTACCTCATTTACAGCAAAACTATAATTTAACGTTGTTCATAATTGTCAGTAAACCCTCCTACATTGAATAAAAATGCTTCCTTTGCAACAAAAACTTTGCAAACTTGTTTAGGTTGATGATTTTCTTACCTGACTTCCTGGACATTCCTGCCATGCTTTTCTTTTTTCTCCATGAGCTGAAGTCATTTTTGAGAGCCAAGAATTCACAGATAAGCTGTTGAAAACCCCAGATGTAGAGAAGAAGCATATTGTTAACTTCAAAATGTGTCATTAGCAACATGCCTGAGTTGCCATGTGCCCCTTATGACACTGGGTTACATACAGAGACGGATCTATCAGGTGGATTCTTATTTGTAAGGTATAGTGTTTTTATGGCGTAATCTTACTTGTAGAGCTGTGATGAGTGCAGTCAACACTAACAGGTAGAGGTTGGAGCCCACCAAAGTTTCTTTAATCTCATCTATGTTTTCCTCCGTGAAGCCTAGGTAAACACCAAGATGCAGTATCAAAGGATTCCATTTAGTTCAATCTCCTGACTATGTGATATACAAAAAACAAAAACAAGAGCTGAAACCTGAACACGGGTTATTATTACATTATTATTATCTGTAGTTTTATAAGCTCACCAAACTGTCGCAGGGAATAAACCACGTCCTGCAGATGCACCCAGAACCTGAACCCCCTTAAAGAGATTCCCTCATAGGTCACAGTCAGAGGCAGCTGGACGGTGCTGCTGCTGATCTCCTATTCAATGTATGGATAGACACGCGTAAAGGCACGTCATTCAAACCCCAGTGTTTATTAGTCGAGGTTTTATTAAGTGTATGGTAAACTGTGTGTGTGTGTAAGGTTGGTTGTCCTACCAGGAGGTCTCTGACTCTGAAGCTGAGCTCGTTAACCAGCAGCAGAGGGAGGTAGATCATCTGTCGGCCATCCTGAGAGCTAGAAACAGGAACACAGTTTAACCTAGACACACACGTTGGCCTGGGGCAAATTCATTATTTACAGCCGGGCGGAGTTGCAAAAAAAGAATGCTAAAAGAGTATGAATGAATATACACATGCACATACATTTAAATAGTTTACTCAGCGACAGTATTTGTATTTGTTTAACTATGTAGATTTGCCTAACCATTGATAAACAGTCAATTGCTTTATTTGAAGGGCTCATGTATACGTACACGTATATACAGTATATATATATATATATATATATATATATATATATATATATATATATATATATACAAATACTTACACAGTACATACACAGTATATTGTGGATAGGGATACTTTAAGTTGATCAATGGGTGAAAGCTTTCCTCACTCAAGCACTTGAGTTTACTGATGAGTCAGCAGCCCTCTGACTGATCACATGACTTTGACCTCCAAAGCATCCTGTTGACTTACACTCTCATGTAGCGCCTCACATCACTAGGAAGCCCCGCCTTGTTGAAGGTGAAGTCCTCTGACATCATAGTGATTGACAGGTGAGGTCTCCAATGGGATACAGGATTCTCTGATCTGGGACTCGGCTTCTGGAGCCACACAAATAACTTTATTTGCAGCAAGGCAGCATGTTCAACATTACTGTAAAGGTGACACTGTGGCCGAAATATGATAGGACTCTGACAGAAATTGAATTACATTTGTACATCTTACCTTCTGCATTTCTCTCTGCCCCTCTGTGTGTGTGTGGGTGGGTGTGATGTAGGTGGTGAGCTGAGTTGCATAGTGAACTTCTCTGCCGTCGTCCAGAGGTGAAACACCGGCCTTGTGAACGTACACGACTGCATACAGAGTGCCGTTAGCCCGAGTCTGCTCTGGCAGAGAGATATTCACCTGCCTACAGGGAAAGAGAGAGAGAGAGAGAGAGAGAGAGGGGTATAAATTAAAAACAGCCAGCCTGACAGAGATGGACAAATAAACTTTTTTCTATCTAATTAAAAAAAAACTATTACAACATTTCATGCCATGGATGTATAGTTTCTACTGTTCCTGTTGTGGTAGGTAATAAGCAGGGAGTCTTGTCTTTAATATTTGCATTCAGATGTATCAACATGTCCAACCCACCTCTCAAATGAAGAGTGTGGGTCAAATGGGTCTATTTTTACAGCCAGGTTCAGTTGGCTGTTGTCTGGCATGAGGCAGGTGAAGACACTTAGCTGGATGTGACAAAAGAGAAGAAGAGACGAGATTCAAAGCAGTCCATTTTAGAAGACACTTTGAGTGAAAAATGAGATGCAACTGCAGAAATTAAGATTGGGAACAAAAAAATAAAAAATAAAAATCTGTCCATGTTTCAAATATGTGTCCATTATGTTTAATGACTAAACTGGCCGCCACCAAAAACAAAATTTACTACACAACACATGCATTTTATGAAGAGACTGTTGTGATACATTGCAGTATGATACCAAAGCTCTCCATCATGTTCAGGATAATAAATCTGCGTTGATTTCCTCCATTACGTAAATCACCAAAACAATGTTTCAGCCTGACAAACACGTCAACTCTCTATAAAATAAATAGCCAACTGATTTAATCTGAAAAACACTAATGACATTAACAACTAACTCACAAGCAGACAACAACACATTAAATACCATTGCCAAGTGCTTTATGTTAAACAGTACTGGTTAATAAGATTATGAAAAGGCAGGGACAGTCAGTTTAGTTATTCTCAACTCCATGCCCGTGCACTATAGGCTAGTGTCTTGAGCTGGATCTCACAGAAATGGAGTTTTTTGTATCCCTAATTTGTCCATTTGTTGTGAGGAGTGGGGAATAAGAAAAAAGGCCTGCTAACCTGTAGCCTGGGTCTTGCTGTCAAGTAGGAGGTGATGCAGTACTCTCCTGTGCTTCCATCGCAGGGTTTAGTGTTGAGGAAGCCGTACAGCAGCCAGGCGGTGTGGAGCATGTAAACCACAAAGACCCCGAGCAGCAGCTTAGCCATGGAGCTCTTCTTCGCGCTGCTGTCCGCGGGCTGGGACTGACACGACGGGAACATGGCAGCTGTTAAATGCAGATTACCAACACCGAAAAAATAAAAAAACAAATGGACGAGGTCCGTTTTGAGAACGAAGCTGCTTATAATCGGCTACAGCTTCAACACATTAAATAGCCACGCTTCCCCATTCCCTGCCACAGCATCCTTCCGGTTGTCAGACATCCAGTGGAGAGATGCTGATGCTGACAAACTGACTAACGCCTCAGCGGCTGCGCATGCGCGGTCTTTTTTACCCATTCTGTGTCCACATCTCGCGAAGCCAGAGCAATGAGCCCACACTATAGTTTGTTTCGGGTGCCACACAAGCCCGAAATATTGATAAGCACGCAAAAAATAGCTTGGCACGTGTCTGTGATGATGGGCAGTTTTTTAGAGGAACAACTTTGCTAAGGGTCAGAACCAAACAGGTCACTGTGGCAACGCCTGTAGCGCGGGAGGACCACTGAGGTTATGTCCTGTAGGTTTAGAAACCTAGGATTATTAATTTTGGCTGATTCCAGTATTTTTCCATCTGCCTTTATTTGAATGTAGACCAAAACAATAGATAAAGGGTCTGCATATATGTGTGTATCCATCGACATGTTATTCCTGGCAAGGGGAGTGGGCTTTGAGACACCATAAACATTTATGGGAGATGAATGGTAGGCTAGCTAGCTAATCCTTGCATTAAAATGTCTTATAACGCTTCCCGGAAATAACTAGGCAATATGAATAGTATTAATGTAGGAAAATAGGAACAACGTTTCATTGCTGTATTGTATATGGCTTTGACTGATGACCTCCGTAATTTCTAAAAACCTGGCGACCGCTCAAATATTAGGACTTGTTGGTCAACTTCTGTAGTTAGCTAGTCCAAGCGAGTCCAAGTGGTTGACTTTCTCAGAGATGATCTTTGACAGCCGGTCCTTGTTACCGCGGTGCATTATGGTCCCGTACAAGAGGACTCTTGCTTGTCCTCTTGTTTGCTAGTTGCTTCCATCCTGCTAACTTACTCAACAGTGTATTGGGACTAAAAAAGAGCCTACTGTGTTAGTTGGGGGAAGTCGGTAGTTAGCGGCAGGTAACTGACTGGTGTTACGAGTGTCTTCGTTCACTGTCACACATTTTAAATAGATAATTAACTTAGAACACGGACTACTCCTGATACTAACAGATGAGATAACTTAGTTAGCATAGCTAACTCACATGCAGAGCTGCACTGCACTCTTGACAACACTGTGAAGAAAGACAACATGCAGTATGACTAGCAGTACTGGAGGCTACGTTAACCAATATTTTATCACCACTTTCATCTTTTTACGACACACTGATATGCCTTCTTTCTTTGCTTATGTAGGCTAAAGCTTCCCTTCCTTTTCTCCCCCACCGTTTGCCTGCGGTTGTATGTTTTATGATCTTCTTGAAGCAGTGGAGATGAAACTACACAGTGTACTTCTGACTGGCTGTATGAACTGCACTAGGATGTACCTGCCATTTGGTGGGAACGTTTATCCAAAGCGACTTTTTAGTTCTGTTAGTTATTTTTCCTCAAGAATGGGTGGGACTCAAACCCGTCTCCTTTGTGGTGCTCGTGCAGCAATCTACCCACTGAAGTACACTGTGCCACTTGGAAACAGAGAACTGGGATTGTACCGCAGGTGTTACGGGGGTGTTTGTTCAGATGCACTCTGCAGTCAAACACTGCCGATGTCCAGGTGTCAACCCACAAGATTTCAGTCTGCTGCCCTGAGAAAGGAGACCCTGCTACAAGCAGGTGCAACATGGCCTGGTAAGGTAGTATATATACTGACAACAGGTGATCTGTTTCCACAGCAGAATTCATATGTGACGTGTATGCTGGTATTACATTGTAATACTATACTTGTAATACAATACTTTTGACTTTTGTCTTAGGTAGATAAGTACACCATTCTATCCTTTTTGCAGCACTTGGTAATTTTCACATTTAAATGCATGTCTACAGTATAGCCTGTCTGATACATTGATTTGCAGGCCAACTATTTGTTAGATGAATTGGTATTAGCATATGTGACTGATGTTGAGTATACACACTACAAACAGAAACAATATAGACAGATTGAGGCAATCATGCATGAAGAGTGCAAAGTATGCAGGAGTAAATTAAAGTTATGATAGTTATTATTTTAATTATGCAGCATAGTGCAAAGGGTGCTGGAATAAATTGTATTATGTATTATATATATATATATATATATATATATATATATATATATATATATATATATATATATATATATATATATATATATATATATATATATATATATATATATATATATACTGGATTTAGTAAAGTAAGTACATGTGTTGTCACAACTCTTTTATTACTAAATGTTTTTTTAACATGTATTAATTTACAGAAAGATGTAGATATCATCAGCAACATATTTGATTTTTGTATGCTCTATTTTTATTATATTTAAGGAAAATGTTACTTTACATGTGGTTTAACTTTGTTTTTTCTTTGAACAGTGTTGTTTATCCGCCACAGAGTGACAGACGTTTCCAGTCTGCCTCCAGTTTTTGTAGTGGTAAGAGAGACAGGGCAGTCAGCCCAAAAAATGCCCAATGTTATTTAACAATAGTTACTAATACGAGGTCAAATGACAAGAAAAAAAGACAAAATTCTTTTGTAGAAACTGATTCAGCCTTTTGCATTCCGCAGCTTTTGTCCGCTGGATTTAACCTGGATTTCCTAAATTTATCAAACTAATCAAACATTTACCAATCAGCTGTCATACCTTTTTAGTTATTGAAATACACTAAAACTGGTGTTAGTTGGAATAACTGTGATTGCTATTTCACAGATGAATTTTGACCAAGAGGGAAATGTGACCTCATTTGGTAAGTGTTGGAACATAAATCTTATTCATGTTTGATTTATCTGCCTGCCTTTATTTTTTTGAGGAAAAAAATCATGGTTGTCATTGAGACTGACACAGTTGAACATAGATTAGATAACATATATATGAAACAGAGAGGTATTCATTTGTGTTTTTATTCTAACCCTCTTCTTCTTCCCCTCTTATTCCTTTTTCTCTTTCAGAGAAGAAGAAAACGGAGCTTTGCCAGGAGCTAAGTCTCCAGGCCAGAGACCTTCGCTTCCAGCACAGTACCAGCCTCATAGCTCGAAACAACTGCATTATCATAAGGATGGAGGTAGGCTTTCTTTCTCTATTTTTTGTCATCATACGTCTAAGCCAAAACATTGATCTTAATAACGGGTTGTCTTTCATGGGCATTATGCTAATAATTCTACAGAAGGCTTAAATCAACTTCTCCTGCTGATGCAGATGCCATTACAACTCCATTTAAAACCAGAGGTGTTCAGCCTGTTGATAAATTAGACATGATGCAAGTAAAACACAATGCAGTTAAATAATGAAAACCGGAAAGAATTATTTTATCTACCTGTTTTCTTAAAATACAACTAATTAAGGGATTTAGAACAAAAAATAGGACAAAAAAACACATTCAAACGTGATATCTAGTAAAGTAAAACTCAGTGCAGGAAGCTGATTTGGACCAATAGTAACATTAAAGACAGGGAAACATATGGCTTGATTGCTGGTTGATCCCTTCTATAGTACACAAAGAACTTTCCTTAGCCCACACCAAAGTTGACTGTCCTCCAGAGGGCGCGCAGGAGAAGGTGTAGTAAAAGAAGCAAGAGTCATCACTGCTCATCATTTTACAGATTGCAGTATGTGCTCCTAGTGTGGCATATCATGTTTGGTCTCCATTATTGTCACGGTGACGTAGACACACTCTTGGTCACACCTGAAAATGACTGGATAGACAAACCAGTAAGTTTTTGAGGAAGGATAAAACAGTAACTGTAAATTATAAATGCCGTTGTGTTGGTCATTAAAATAATGCCATTTTTATGCTTAAAGCAGCAAGAGGGAGTTGTGGTGTCATAACAGAAAGCACCATACTTTGTCTTTTGATCCCATGCTGAGGTAATACCTTGAATGGCTGCCTTTAATCATACAATTAGCCCAGACATAGCTTAAATGTTACTCTAACACCTTTTATTAAAAGCCACCAGTTCTCACCTGTCCTTCTTTGCTCCTGTTCCAAATGTCCTTCACTCCACACACTCCCTGTGCTGCTGACACCTGCCTGGACAAACAGGGCAGCGTTCATAGGGTGGGCCTGTGTATGGTGGCTCACATTTATTTACCTGTTCCCGCACTACGCAGCCTACAGGCAGCCGTTTCCATGGAGCAGCTGCAGTCTTTACCGGCCAAGTCGTCATCACTAACACAACACCCACTTTTGCATTTCCCATGGCCTCCACATATTCTGTTATATATAAAAAAAGTGTATCCTCAATAATATAAATCTGTTTCTGTAATTAAGTAGGTAAGACAATATTACATGGCTTATTAATCAAATTTAGTACCAGCTGTTGTGGTATGAACAGCTGCTGCACTTGCAGAATTGTCCGCTGTATTTTTTTGTCGGGTTTACTTACACTCACCCAATTCCTGCATGGATTACCCCCTACCACTGCACACAGGGGCGTTCGGGCCCGAGTGACAGAAGTTTTCATTTGGTGGAGAAAAAAAAAATGGGTGAATGTTACACTGTTATCCAGCGTCAGGCTCGTGGCACTCACACTGGCCACACACCAGAGTCCCCCGGCCAGTGCAGCCAGGGCTGTTTTCCTCTCGGGTTCTCCTGCAGTCACGCTGACCTGGGGAAACGCATTTTACTATTTATTATTTAGTTTTTGCACAAGCTATTTGACACAATATAGAAGACAATCATGTGCTTTTCTTAGCAGTCCACTGACTTTTAAAGTCTTCCAGTCAAATGACTCATTTTATCTCATTGTCCAATATGGGGATTCTTATGATTCTCTGCTTTTTGACCATATATTGCATGGTTCGGAAGTTATACTCCTCCAGAGTTATATGTAACTCCCATAACAGTCTATGGTAACTTAGTAAAAAGCCTCTAGGTGTGATGTGGACAGACCAGGGCCCAGTCCTGTTCTGTTTCTGGTTTGAGTCGTCACCCTCACTGGGACAATGGGCAGCCTCAATATCACCCAGAGACTTTTTGGGGCATTTTTAGGCCATTATTGACAGGACACCTGAAGAAATGAAAAGAGAGAGAGAGGAAAGACATGCAGCAAAGGGCCGCAGGTCGGAGTCAAAACCTGGCCCGCTGTTTCGAGGAGTAAACCTCTACAGACGGGAGCACGTTCTACCAACTGAGCTATCCAGGCGCCCAAAAAGACATTTTAGTAGAGACTTTACTATTATAATAATTTCTTAACATCTACATTTTGCTATCCTGTACAACCAGAGGGATCCCAGCCCAGTTTGGACACAACAGAACCAGCAGCAGGGGGAGACAGAGCAGCCTCACAGACATCCTTCAAATAAAGCAGTGGGATGTACTTAAAAGTAGCAATTTACTTCATCAATAAATAAATATATAAAATATAATAATGGACTTTTACTAAGTGTATTTTTTTTATTATAATTTCTTATTTATCTTGTGTATGTATTTGGAATAGTCGCTTATGTGCACCCCATGTCCTAAGGCTCAGTCCTGGCAGCGACCTGGGTTTGAGTCTGACCCGCGGCCCTTTGCTACATGTCATTCCTTCTCTCTCTCTCTCCCCCTTTCCACTGTCGAATCAAAAATGCCCCCCAAAAATAGCCACCTATCGTCTTTGTTTAATGGGGCACGTTTAACATAAATATTAATTACATGGGTAAAATGAGACAAATCCTTCTACTTAATTTTTACATGGTAAAGATGCAGGGGTGGTGTCAGACCTGTTTGTTTATCGTGTTTAAAGCAATTTTGCATGTTTTTGTTAATTTAGGAGTTTGGTATACTATATACCTACATATCATATCTTTGCTGACAAAGATAGAAGCCATAGAAATGATATTGGTTGGGTGAAAAACCCAACTACCACGACTGTTAGAAAGACAGACAACTTCATACACACACACACACACACACTGACAAGCTTCAGATATATTGACTGGGTGTGTATGCTGTTTGAGTCCCATGATGCAGAATCCGGTTACTCATCTTGATTGGGTCGGCTGTTTTGAGGATCTAAATGTAGCAAGAGAAAACAAACATAGAAGTGTACGTCTGGCGGATCAAAGTATTTCAGGTCTCTCAACGCAAATATTTACAGATCAGTAGTCCACTCTTGGGAGTGCAGTCATCCAAATGTAGTTCTGCGTTCATGACTGTATAGATGAACACACTCGCATTACCCCGAAATGTCACGCAGATGTAAACAATTTATGAAAAGCCATGCATCGGTTGCCACAAAACATGTAAGTCATTTCAATCTTGAAGTTTTTGAAATGAAAGAAGTGTTTTTGCATCCGATATTGAGGATCAGAATTCAAGTTTCTCCCCTCATCCCTCGGTTTCTTCACAGACTTTGAAAGCCATCGTGACTCCGCAGTCCCTGTTGGTGTTGGATTTTCGTGGGTTTGGATTGGAACGTTGGTTGGTACTGGAACTGGCCCCTCAGATAGCATCCCAGTCACACGCTCTGCCCTTTGAGTTCAGAGCACTGGAGGCCATCCTGCAGCACAAGGTAAGACTGATTAGATAAACAGTGTATTTAAGCACGTTCCAACCTAGATGGAACCTACATGTAAATTGAGGACATCATACTGTTCCAAGATAAGGTGAAGCAAGCTTGTGCATGCCCTATATGCGTCTTCATGTATTTTTGTCAATAGGTAAACACTCTACAAGCTCGGCTGAATGATGTTGAACCAGTAATGTTGGACACATTGGAATCCCTGGTGGATCCTAAAATCCTTTCCGTTGATAGAAGTAAACTCCACATACTGCTACAGAATAGCAAGAGGTAAAGCACACAACCACATACACTGTCATAGTTTGTAAAGTATCTTATAAATGAGGGAGATAGCATCAAGATGGCAATGCATTTCTAAATTATGCATATGAGAAAATGGGTCCCCATATGTGAGGCTGAACTAGTTTTCATCAGTCAATCCAAAAAGTCCCTCATCTTTGGTTAGTACTTTAATTATGCTTCACTAATCACATGTGGCAGGCCTCAGGTCTTACACTATTATTGTTTGGTTCATGTATGTTATCTTCTTGGTCATAATTGTTTTGGCACAGCTGTCATTACTTTTATCTTCTCTCAAAAATTCCCTACAGTTTACTTTTAAAATCCCAGTCATTGGCCCTACATACGGTACTTCTCCAATCAGGTTCCAACTAATTATCATCCTTGGATCTAAGAGCTATGGAGTCAGTTCGGTGTTAGACCTAAACATTAACAATCAACATGTACATGCTTTGTTTTGCACGTCTCGCTCAGTATCCCTCTGCCTCTTGTAACTCTAACAGCTTATCAGAGTTGGAGACGGACATAAAAGTCTTTAAAGACACCTTGCTGAAGATTTTGGATGAGGACGAGATTATTGAAGAACTCTGTCTAACCAAGTGGACAGACCCAAGGGTTTTGTAAGTTACACGTGCACTCCCATGAACTCACTTCAAAGATCCTTTAGAGTCCCAGGAATTGGCTCTTTATTGATGTCAAAAAATGTACAAGTCTCAACTCCCTTAAAGGCCAGAGGGAGGGTGTGAAAATCTCAGTCTCCATCTAGTCAAAGATGACTGGGGGTATATACTCTTCTTCGATATGCATGAAGCATGCTGTTATGCAGTTTAAAATTTCTGACCGACTGCACTGGACTAAAGTTATTAGCCCAATTCACACCCAATATAGATCCTATGTGTGACCAAGCCACTTAACCCTTGTGTTGTGCTTTTTTTATTTACTTTAATAAGGCTTTTTCTGAAATTTTTTCAATGTTGTGGGTGCTTTTTTTGTTGTTTTTTGTGTTTTTCCAAAGTTTTTTGATATTTTTAATGTTGACATTTTCAGCACTTTTTTCGACGGCCCATTTTTGTTAACTGAAAATGGGTCAATTTGACCAAAGGACAACATGAGGGTTAAATACACGTGTTTTGAGATTGTCCTACTTTATCTAAATTTTGGCAATACATATTTGAAATGCTTTCCCAAACTACTGATACATCCTTAGAACCATTAGCCTTACTTGCTTTATTTGGTGTGGTAACACAAAGTCTTATATTAAATAATAATACATTAAATGTTCTGTGTTTAGCCACACCGGTGACCAAATGACAAATTTTGATTAGATAGAAAGATTGTAACCCTCTCCTTTGCACAGGGATATGTAAGGAAAATGTATGTTTTTGGAGACGGCTAGGTATACTATTAGGGAGTCAGATGACAAGTTGCTATGGCAACTTTTCCTTAGCGGTGTTGATGCTTTGGGCTCTTATAATCTTATTGTTGGGCTGTAATGGTTGGGGTATTTATTAATCCAAACATTTTTATGCATGAAGTTGCATAAAGAAAAATTTAGACTCAACATTGTTTAAGCAACTATGATGTAGTTATAAAGATGGTAAAAGTATGCCTCCAGGACCCCAAACAGAACGTTTTTTTTTTCTTGTGGTCAAAGCAAGGAGAAACCAATGAGACAATGGAAACCAAAAGAAACGACCACGAAGGGACTCGAACCCTCAATCTTCTGATTCGAAGTCAGACGCCTTATCCATTAGGCCACGCGGTCTGACTTTCAGTGGTGGGGACTCGTGCATATTACATAGCCGTGATACACATGCGCGCGTGCACATGATGAGTCTCATTCCGGAAACGCTCGTGGACAGATTGCTTTGTGGCACCGCTTTGCTATAGCAAGACGGTTTTTAGTATCTAAACTCACGTCAGACTATCCGTTTTATTTCTGTAATATGTAGCTAACGTTGCGTTGTTTACCGCTGGATTCATATTTTCTAATTGGGTATTCAGGTTTAAACGAGCTATTCACGACAAGTTTGTGCTTTGACTTGTTTGAGAGAAAACTCGCCATTTATCGTTTTTATGATTAATTAACACAACTTTTTTTTTTTACTTAAAAAAATTATATATACGTAGAGCAATTCCAAATTATAAATCATCATATCGATTGTGAATGTTTTGGTAATTGCTAGGCCTTTATTTGAAATGTATTTGTATGTACGTGTGTTTCTTTGTACTAACATTCGTCTGTCTGTCTTTCTAGTGAGGAGAGCAGCTTAGGTATTGACCATGCTGAGGAGATGGAGCTTTTATTGGAGAATTACATGATGCAGGTAATGCTACTTAAACAGATAGACACAAATGTTTCCCTTTTCCTAAATAATATGAAATAAGTAAAAATATTGATAACGAAAGCTCAACCATAAATTAATGTAATTGAATATTATGTAAAATACAAAACCAAATGGTATTTTGAATAAACTAAAGTCCAGACATTTATTCTTACTTGCACCTTTATTGCGGTGTTGAACCTGTCCACTCGCCCCTCTTGTTTAATATCAAAAGCCCTGGCACACAGTGTTTAATGTCATCTAAATGTAATGCACAGTGGTTGTGTTGGGAGTTCATACATTAACTGTGAGCTGCTCCATGCAGGCTGAGGAGCTGGGGAACAAGACCAGAGAGCTGAAAGGCCTGATAGATGACTCTGAGAGTGTCATCTTTATCAATCTGGACAGGTAGCCACACATGCCTGTTAAGGATATACAGTATATGTACACATAAAGCCTAAGGCATAATTCCCATTGGGGACACAGGTCCCCCACTCTTTTCAAAATCCTGTTTGTGTTAAAAATGATGACTATCTTCATTATTTCCCAAATTTTGTATGTGAACATGGTTGAACATTCAACATTCATTGATTCAATTCAATTTTTATGTAGAATTTTACTTTGGACGGTTCATAAAATGTGTGATGTTTTGTGTCTTTTCTTAATGTTTACTAGATTTAATTTGAAAATGCATTAATACAACTGGAACTTACATTGTGTTTAGTTATAAAAAATCTCTTTCTGCTTCTAAAAAGACATATATACGTTGACAAGTCCCCTTGAAACATAAAACATATGCTGTCTGTTTTGTCAAGCCATCGCAACGTGATGATGCGCTTGAATCTGCAACTGGCGATGGGCTCCTTCTCCCTTTCCTTATTCGGTCTGATAGGGGTGGCCTTTGGAATGAATTTGGCATCGTCCTTTGAAGAGGTGAGAAACCTTCTTGCGAAAAATGATATCACATATTTTCAAATATGAGCATTTTCTTGCTTGTCTTAACTTTTATATTCTTGTAAGTCTAGTAAGTCTATAGTGAATTTAGAAAGTAGTTTGTTTTATTTTAACTAAGTTTAGTCATAAAGTACATTTTGTTTGTGGACATGTCCATGCAGACCTGATTGTGTGTGGGATTGTCATTTTTTTTAGTCTTCCAGTGTTTCTACAATTTCATTTGAGTGTATTCATTCATTTTGGTCCGTGTGTCTGTATGTACAGTACATACTGCTCCTTTTGTATGTTTATACTCACATATACTTGTGTTTATTACCAGGACCCTCGTGTTTTCTGGCTGGTAACAGGCTTCATGTTCTTGGGAAGCGGGCTGATATGGAGAAGACTGCTGTCATTTCTGGGACGACATCTAGAGCCTTCAGTACCCCCTCTAGTAATACACACACACACACACACACACACACACTATAATGCCAGTTAAAAGAGTGTTTAAAGATTAAGTCCTATGTGTCATCCTGTTTGTGATACAGATCCCTCAAGTTTGGAAGAGAAATCTGAAAGCATCAGACATCAAGGCGGGAGTCAGATGATGTTCTACTGCCGCTCTGTAAAATGCCAAAGACCTCCTACAGACTGCGCAGCTTTAGAGGCGATTGTTTTACCGACCTGGACCTCTTGCAGGGCTCCTACAAGGGCCGCGAATTTTGTGTGCTTCTGTGTCCCCATCATAACATTTCTCGTACAGTGTTGGGGTTATTTCAGATACTTGAATAGATGTCACCTAATCATATCATACCTGCATGTACAGTATGTGGATAAAACACATGGTGGTATTGCTCTGTCAGTGGTTGCTTGGGCAAGTGGAACTGAAACGGATAAAAACCTGACTAATATAATAACCGCCTTACATGTACTTGTATGTTGCCTCATTTAATAGGTGAAAATGTATGTTAAAATTATTTGAATCTTATTTTTTAAATCACTGTGAACAAAATGAAAGTCTATTTTAAGGTTCACAGGTTATTTACTCTATGCTCAGTATGTAAGTAAGAATTTGCCTTCATTGAGCTGACTGGTAACAGCAGGCAACATTGTAACCTCAGTTAGACAGTAAAGACTTCCGGAAGCATTTATGACATCATCATACATGATATCAGATCCTAATCTTATATCTGATTTGATTGGCAACATAGTCTGGTTGACCGGATGTACATTGTTGGGATAAGGCCTGATATCACGCCGGATGTCCTTCCACAACCTCTGCTATCTCTTTTACAAGGGCTCTGTCGCTGCATCCAGGGTACAGCAACACACCAGAACGTTTTTTTTTTTTTATCCCTATCCTTGAATACTGTAGATCAGCGGTGTAGCCGGACCAGGCTCCAGCACTGACACAGCACAAATATTCTTCCGTCTTAAAAAAAAAAAAACATTTTATTTTTGTATTGTGTCTCACTTTGTAACTGTAAGTCAGTCTCAAAATATTGGCCCAGAAATGAAAGCGTTGTGAGGAACTTCCAAGAGTTTGACTTATATCTGCTGTTGTCTTTCTCTCTGGCAGACCTAATAATGAGAAAGTAGAGTTCTGAACTTAAAGAGAAGGCGAAGAAGGGAATTTCACATTTCCACCTAGAAATGAAAATAATTTTGACTTACAAAGTCATAATTATGAAATATTATAACTTTGTCCCCCTTCCTGTTTTCAACAAAGCAACAAAATAAAAACATGTAAAAACAAAACAAACAAAAAAAGCTTTGTCATTCTGGGGTATTTAAACCCAATGCAAACTATTGCAAGTAGTCTCAACATAGAAATAACACGAATAATACATTTTCTTTATATAAACTATTACTGCCACATTGTACACATGACAGCTCATGCCTTACAGCAGGGGTTTCCGACCTTGGTTTCGGGATACCCTCAAAAGGTTGCCAATTAATCAGAGGGGTCTTGATTTGTTAGATGATTGTATGATAATACCTCTTTAGTTGAACTGGTCAAAGCTGATAGACTTATGCAACAGGTGACGAGGAATCACTCGTAGATTTGGCTTCATTTTCAGGAGTCAAAAGCCCAAAATGTTACAAAGCGCTGCCTTATAGTACTGTTTACTTTTTCCAAAAACCTGACCATATCCTTAACCTTTTGACTGTTGTATCTCTTTATCATATTTTATGCCACTAATAAAAAAATATTCAGCATACTGGTAATTTGTCATGTTTTTTAGACACATTGAGTCACAGTGGATCTAATTTGGCTTTTCTGGCACTGAACAACAAAATACTTCAGTATCAAAATGTAATCACTACAAATAGAAAAGTACAAATGTAAAATTACTAGCATACGTTTTCACACGTTTCAAGGCACCTTGGGCAACAGAGTTCCGACATCAAAGTCTAAGTGTAAAAAAAAATCCCAGTTAAATCCACTGAAAACGTGAAGTAAAACCAAATCGTTCATCAATGTTTAGAAAATGTAAAAATGTTAGAAAGGTTTTGAATGCTTCTTTCAGGATGTGGACTTCTGGGGGACGAGTCCCATTAAAGCAATAATGTTAGTAGATAACGGCAAAGCAAAGTGACATTTTCTCTCATAGCTGGGAATACTTCATCAACCCAATTATAAAGGGAACTTCACTGGAAATTCTTCTGGTGTAAAGAAAATAGTCAAATAGTTTCAAATAGTTTTTGTTGTTTTGTTTCAGTTTCATGTCAGGTGTGATTGTGATGAACGTGAATACGCTGTACTATGATGTCATGACCATTCTGCACTAGAGAGAGTCATATCTACAGTTTAGAATTCACTTCATAAGTTGTTACTTCTTTACACACTGCAGTGGCAGCACACGCTGGTCAGTCCCTTATCTCAGGTGTAAAATAAATGAGTGTGGGTTACTAAAATGTTTATTGAATTCCAAGTATTTAAAAATGACTGTAAAATAGAACACTGTCATGTGTTAAATGTCCTAACTAGTATTCCTCCTAGCTAGAACATACTGCACTTTACTGTCCTAACAAGCAGCAAGTGCTATTTACTTATTTACCAATTCCTTTTAAATGTTATTATCTTTTATGTGAAATTGCTGTACTTGTTGCTTCCTGGTGTAGCCTGGTTGGTTTTGGTTTCCCCAACACAGAGTCAGCAAAAAGAGAATAAGCACCTGCAGAGCAGTGTTGATTGATATATTTTCATACAACCTACATCAGCCCAACAACCTACAGTTACAGACAGGTACATATCTGCTGTTGGGGGTACAGGTACAGCAAAGAGTAAACACCAACCAAACTGAGTAAACCTACATTACCTACTCAGTATTCAAGGAGAGTTTGCCACAAAATAAAGTGTCAAACTGATCTAAATTAGATTTGGATAGTGGACTTTCAGCTAAGTTTTCTGAAAAATGTCTTTTCCCTGACAATCCTAAAATGTAGTGCATTTCTTTTTACTTTAGTGTGTTTGTGTGTGTGTGTGTGTGTGTGCACGCGTGTGGGTATGCTCGTGCGTTCATGTATGTGTGTTCATAGTACAGAAACGCCCCCAGCGTCTTCTTCAACTGACGTCACGCCGTGTTGACGTCACCGCGGAGCCACGCTGCACTGCTATGGAGCCAAGGCAAACAAGTTTTCCAGAGGAACTATACACCGCAACGCGTCCAGTCGTCCATCCGAGTGCTGAGATTTCACGAAGTAGCAGAAAACATCAGCCGAACACGTGACGAGAAATTAGCTTAAACACTTTATTTTGCTTTTGAGTATATATAATTCAGTTCTTTTCTTACTATATATTTACTTCTCCTTACTACTGTCGTCTCTTTTTGGAAGTTACGATGAGGAATCTGCGGTGGTTTTTCCTCGTCGGGCTGGCGACTGGGTTTATCGGTGAGAAAGTAAGTAGCTTTTAATTTCGCTTTCATTTAAAATACCAAAAAACAAACGTTATTTATAAAACCTGAATGTAATCTTGCTTGATGACATTGCTTTTCTTTTAAACCGAGGGGAAAAAAAACACGAAAAAGCCTTTGAGATAGTTAGCTACATTTAGAAAATGCCAGCCTACGCAACGTTTAATCATTTTTGTTTTTTTTCTTAATTGTTTTTTTTTCATTCATGCTCTAACGTTACGTTATACCGTTCTAACGTTAACTTGTTCAGTATTCTTTTTTAACATCCTTTACCATCTGGACGTTTTATATAAGTCTGTGCTAAAATATGTCAACATGAAAATAAGCGTTAACTGTTTTTTAAGCATAGGTAGCTAATGGTATCTCCCATGAGGCAACAGAATAGAGCTTTGTTAAACTCCGGACTGATAGAGGGTGTACTGATATTCAGGCTGTGTGTTCAAGCAAAGTTCAGGCGTCCAGTTGGTGTCAAGTTCACACAGGGCCAAATCTGTTCAGCCTGTAGGCCCCCAGCTTTGACATTTAAACCCAAACCTCCTGGCCTCAATTTCCCCGCAACACAGGGCGTTCAGGTTTTAAAATGTCATTTTTACCAGATGAACCTCTGTATCACAATCTAATGAATGTGGAACTGAATGACGAAATCCTGTCTGACAAGTCCAATTCAAACAGCTTTTAATGTTTTGAATTGAATTACAAACTATCAACACTTCTTCCTGTCTTTTACCCTGTGTGTGTGTGTGTGTGTGTGTGTGTGTGTGTGTGTGTGTGTGAGAGAGTGAGAGTGTGAGAGAGCTGGAATACACTTGGAAATGACATGCTAAAGCAGAGCTCTGTGCATTGTCACAAGTGCGAAATCTTTCCTGTTTGCATGATTTATTAACTGTAGAAGTCCCAAACGAGAGCCAGGGTACTTGGCCACCTCTCCAGATATGCATGGCATTTATGATTTATGAACTGTATATAGTGAAAGGGAAACCGCTGAAACCTGAGACTGTCCTGCTCCAAACGTGCCAAGAGGTGCAAGGCAGTAAACACTGGCTAGATACTGAAAGAGTTGTGTGGACAGAGAGAGAATAAAAACAGTTTAATGTCATTTTTTCCCCACCTAAGGTCCCATGAGTTTATTGTGAGAAAATGGATTATAAACGGATTAGATTACTGGAACAACAATTTATGAACTGCTTACTTTTACCATTGTGTAATGTAATTCATACTCTACTCTACACATGCTTGCATTTCATATTACTAGATACTCATATTGCCACTAATACAGACTGCAGGCCTAAATTGCTGGGCGTGAAGGATCAAACTATCTATTTCTCTGAGTGTGGCTGTAGAATTACTGGTTAGTCAGTCAGTGACGTTGCTCACATCCAAACGATGAATGTTGAAACAGGCTTTTGAGTTGGTGAGCCAGTGGTTGTGTCATTTTCTGGATAATTGACTCACAGTGAGTCCCACCGGGCTAGTCCAGGCAAGCATCCTAACTACGTGGGCTACACACACACACCTAACCATTGTTGGCAAGAGAAAGCCTGTGGCACTGACTCTTTATCAATGGTTATTTTCCCACTGCTTCAAAAACGCACAGATGACAGAAAGACCAAATACAAACATTACTGTAATGATGATATTCTATGAATAGAATGTAAAAATAGAAGTTTGACATACCTAGCTGTGGAGATTTCGTATGTGTTTCTGGTCTACCTAAAGTTTCATGTGCTCGCGGCTTATCAGTATGAGTCACAACAATACTGTTGGGTATATGAAGTGAAGACTGTTCACGTCCTGTCTGCCTGACAGCATCTGATTTGCTGCCGGATGTTTCTATTGCATTTTTGTGACTTTGCTAGTTGTATGTCTGAAACGTACACGTACAACTAACTGAAAAGAGTTAAATAGTAAAACCAGAGCTGAATGTTTTCTTTTAGTTTTTACAATGGTGAATACCACTTCTTCTTAGCAGGCATCACCACATATTGGTGGTTAGGAAAATCTCTCTTGTACTGCTCTTTGATCAACCACAAAGATTTTAATATTTTACGATCCGTAACTTATGAAAAAGTGTTTGTTTTGTTGAATAGTGTGGGCTACGACCTTTAGTTTGGGGTCTGCAGATGCAAATAACTGTGATACATATCTCCATTGAGTCCATTATAATATTCTCCTATGTGTAAAACAAAAGGATATATTGTGTATTTCAATACAATCCTACCGATACTCTGTCCAGGCCAACAGAGTTGTACTAAAAATGACTTGATTAGGAATCATGAGCCAAGAATTGGAATTAGTTTCATAGAGGATGCTTTTGGCTTTTTTGAAGCCTTTTAGGACGATGACTGCTGTTACCTAATCAGACACATATGACATGGGGGGGGGGGTCAAACATTTTATGACTCATAGCCTTGGTCGAACATACCCCCTCTCTAACACAGCGCTGTGTGCTGCTGCTATCTAGATGGTGATGACAGGTCTGCTGTGTACTTTTGGCTGTTACACAACCTCACTCTTGACCTGACTGTTCTCTCGTTATCATATGACATCCCGCTCATTGGGGAAATATTTTACTGTAATAGGCATCCAGCAGACTAAAAAAAATATGGATTTGTTGATTACAAAATTTAATAAAGCACTCCCCAAAAAACACTCATACACCCTCCTTATTGCCTGTCTGTAGTGTTTTATCACTGCGATCAGGCCGTTTCCAGAAAACTGTCTTCACTTGGACAAAGCACCGGGATACCAGATTAGGGGGGATTTGTGTGTGTGTGTGTGTGTGTGTGTGTGTGTGTACGTATGTCTGTTTTCCAGATGTGTATAACCTCTGACTGACTGATTCAAGTCTTCCAGTAAGCCCCAAGGCTAAGTTCCTTCTAGCAAGAGGCATTGACATAGAAAGGGATAGCTGATTTTTACTTTGGCCTTTGTGTTACATTTTGAATGTTACATTGTCTGTAAATGTATTTTGAAAACAATTAATCAAGTTATTCAATCAACAGCAAACGATTCATCAATACCTCTGATAATCAGTCGATTATCAAACATAAATGGCAAACAAACTTGGGTTTTCAGCTTCTCAAATGGAGCGTTTTGCTGCTTTTTTCAGTATTGTATTGGACACTAAATATGTTTGAGTTCTGGACTTTTGATCGATAATAACAAGACATTTTGAAGATGTCACCTTGAGCTGGGAATTTGTGATCTGCATTTGTTAGCACTTCCTGACATCTGATCAACTTCCTTAATAATTGAAAAGAACACTTCAGATGAAAACAGTTGAATCAATGATAATAATCATAATAATAAATGGCTGTTAGCTGGTGCCCTCCTGGGGCAGTAGGGATTGGCAAAATGTAATTATTATCAGTATGATCATGCATAGACTTTCAGCACAAACTAATATGATAATAATATTATATGATCTTGTTAACCTTCATACTAACCTCTGTTTGAGTTTTCCAGTGTTTTCCCCCAGAGCACATTATATATTGTAATTCTAAAATGAGTTTCTAATGTTTTAGTTTTACACACATGAAGAGTGTAATGTATACCAGTGAAACAGTGAACTGCTTTGAACATCAGTTGGATCATTTTTCTGTATGATTTGGATCTACCATCTACCACATTGTCATATTTATTGATATCAGAATATCTCCTAATTAAGGGTGATAATGATTGCAGCCATACTGCCTAGGCCTATATCCCGGTGTATATGAGGGATTCTGTTTAAAGTACATGTACATGGTGGAGGGGGTGCGTTTGGCAGTTCATCAGTTCAGCAGCACTTGATTTCTGTTACAGAAATAGTATTAATACTTGTTGTTGTTGTTGTTGTTGTGGCCTTTATAAAGGAATCCGGCTCATTTCAGAGTGTACAGTGTGTGTCTCCTTCACTGGGACTGTCCAATCAGTGTAGACGTGAGCATGAGTTCTCTTTCAAAGAGACCAAACAATCTAGTTTGTGTCCAACCTGGAGCCGTGAGTTTGAGGGTAAATATAAGACAGCTCTAATTCTCTTTGGTCATCCACAATAATTACATAAAAACAAAAGTTATTTTCAAGAGAAGTGAAATGTCTGTGTGTGTGTGTGTGTGGGGGGGGGGGGGGGGGGGGGGGGGGGGGGCACAGCATCTGCTATTGTAATCCCCGCTTGAAGCCAGCAAGAATGCGAGAGCCCCTTCTGCTAGTCAGCCCTGGCATTGCGAGACTCTGCTGTCTTGTGAAAAAAGATGGTTTTCTGTTTGGCCTGTTTTGCCACAATTGGAACACCAAATCTGGTTTCATGTTATAATGCTTTTTTGCATCTCTGTTAGCTCGAATAAAATAGGATATCTCAGGAGTCACAAATAAATGTTCTAAGGTTTTTTTTACGCCTTGATCTACTGTAGTTTATTAATACCAAAAATATGTTCCCAAGCAGAATGAAGTATCTGGCATTGAAAGGCTAGTATTTGTAAAAAATAGTTTGAATATTTATTGCACTAAACGATCCTCCTCATACAGTATGTCCCCAGCACCTGTTTCAAGAAAAACATACACTACTGTCTCTGTCTCTCTTCTTCCCTTCCAGTCTCCCTCGTTTCTCCCTCTCTCAGCACCTGTGTTAGTGGAAGCATAGTATACATACCAGACATATTTCAGGTCTCAATGGGCCGTGTGTGTGTGTGTTTCTGTGTGTGTGTGTGTCTACATCTGCCTAGCCATTCCTCTTTTTTTTTAATTTATGACCCATTATCAGGTTGCTTTCCTTTTTATTAATGTTTTTTCTAGTCTTCCCAAGCCGTTATGTTAACATCGTCCTAAAGCAGCTTGTTTTATTCTTCAGACCTAGAGACAGTCATGTTTCAGCAAGCTGATGAATAACTTAATCAACTCCAGCTACTCAGTGTTTTGAGTGGAGTCTACTTTATATCAGACAAAGCTTTAGATGACAGGACAAGCAGGGTTTTGGTTTTCATCAGACTCCTATGTGTAATGTTTGGGTTGGTGGGAGCTTTTCCTACACGACATGAAGCATTTTTTTCCCCGTGTGTGTGCCCAGTTGTCTGTTCTGTGTGTTGCCTTTGAAGCTGCTCTATCTCTCCCTCCTCCTCTGAAATACACTTAGATCTTTGCTGTCTGGCGCTGTGAAGTGTCACAAATTACTGCCACAACACATTAAATGAACTAAATAAAACTTCCATCTCCTGCATCCATCTACTGTACATGCACCAGTATGGATGCAGTACACACTGTGTTTAAACTGACAGACACCAGTGAATATTTGGCCAGCATAGGTCATTGGCTGTGAACGGTATTGTCTTACTCCCAAACTGTAGAGACGTTCACGTGCTTTAGATTAGTGGAGGGAATTCTGCAAGTTTGAATAAAGGAGATCTATGTGTCTCCTCGTCCTTTCTGCGTTTGGTAGTGCTTCTTTTTTAATTAAATCATAATCTGTTTTATTTATCTCTTTTCCAGCTCTTTGTCTCCTCCCAGACACTCGTTTCCACGACAGATGACATGTACCTGGAGGGCTTAACATCAGGTGACCTCCCTATAGATGATGAAGATGGCGATGATGGCGGATCAGGCTCTGGATCCGGAGCCTTTGGTAAGGAGACCACTTTGACCACCGTCTTTGTTTTGTTATTGTTTTGCTTTGTTAATTTTAATTTTTGATTGTTACCTATATCACTGTATGGGGGGAGGGGGAGAGAGAGAGAGAGAGAGAGAGAGAGAGATTAGACATTCATTGTTACCTATGTCAATGTATGAGAAACACTGATTTTGGTTGCAACGTCATAGTCTTTGTTTCAGCAGTTGATAAATGAACGGTTCTAAAATACATCATCATTTTTGTTGAATGAATTTAACACAAAGTCATAATTTGTTTTCTTCAGTCCGGGCCCTGTTTCCTCGAAGCATCTAGACTTACAGTGGGACTGAGATCCTGTTAGTCTTAAAATGATGTCTGGAAACAGGGACCATGTTTCTGTCTTAAAATTCAAATTTCCTTACAGAAAGTTAAACAGTTTTCTAATCTAGTCTATCTGTTTATTTGCAAATGTCAGACAAATGAGCCATACATGTTGGGTAGACACAAGGGCTTAGTACATTCAGATACAGAAGCACTCACTCACTCACTGTGGGCCAGATGTTTGACCTGAGGTAATGTTGAGTTTACCAGGTGAGATTTTATTGGAAGCACACAGATGTCAGATACTCCCTGACTCATTATCAATGACTCACCTTTATGCCCGCAGGGAGTAATGTTTTGGAGCATTTAGCAAGGTCACAATAACCTAAACAATTCCAGCACGATATAAAACTCCCAGATTGAATTCCAATACCGGGTGGAAAAGGAACTGGTTAATTAACATATCAATGTCACATTTTAATATCGCATCATTATCAGATTCAAATCATTTATCTACAAAATGTCAGTTTTGAGTTGAGAAGAACGTTTTTCAGACAGTTAGATTACAATAATATTTATGTATCTTATGAACTAGTGGAATTTTGTTAACCCTTAAAGTAACTCTTACTCCTAAACAAAAAAAAGAAAGGATAATACATGTAATACCGATTGTTTCCCTATTTTTGCTTTCACAGATAAAGAGGAGATACTCAGGAGGCTCACTAACTTCTCTCAGACCACAGTCTCCAAAGAAACGGTTCCAACTCAACCAATGCCAAAAGCAGACCCCCCCCACAACCCATCAACCACAGCAGCAACCAAAGGGAAGGACACGGAGACAACACCATTCATGTTACCTAATGGGGACAGCAGGGATGAGGAGGTAGAATATTGCTTTTCCTTTGATACAAATCCTTATCTCAAGGAGAACTTTTATGACTTTGGTCCCAAGACTAGTATTCTAGTATACTGTAGACTATTTAAAAAGATTAAAGTAAATAATACAAATGGTGTACTTATGTACTTTGTTTAGAAATGTCTTTGGACATTGTAAATGATTAACATTTCCAACTGTATGCTTTTCGACTTTTGATGTGAGATGAGAGACGATGACATTATGCCTTAAATTCTTTTTTTTGGGGGGGGGGGGCAGTCAAGGAAGGCTTGTATCATGTGGACATGCAACAGTTTTGTTGTCATTACTTTGAATTCCTCATGGGGTTGACAGAAACTACGTACTATAGTTCGAACTACTGCTTATCTTTCTCCAGGTGGCTGGCACAACAGCTGATTGGTTCTCACAGAGCTCCACCAGCAGGCCTACCAGTGAAACTATTGCAACCAAGTTCGGCATAGAGATCACTGTAATCAATGATCCCGTCGAGGATAACAGCCTGGATAGGTGGGATGTCTCAACACCCAACAACCGCGAAGACAATGTCCTGATCGCAGAGGTCGAAAATGAAATTAAGGCCACCAACGGTCGAAGCAGAATATATGAGATGGACTCTCCGGCAGAGGTGACCTCTGAGAACATGTGGGAGAGGACGGAAGTGCTGGCAGGTAAGGTTTCCACTAGACTTCCACTAGACTTTACGGCATCATTATTGTCCCCACATGTCTGGTTTAATTATTATTAATTAATAATTTAATTCAGAGTTAGCACCTGAACACTGATGAACAGATGACGATAAAGACTACTTGCAATGTTCTGTTTGAGCACTTTTAGAATATTAAGATCAAAATGTTTCATTATTTAATTTTGCCAAATATTGTCAAGAAAATAACAATCCTTCAATGTTTTTTTATGCCCTCTCCAGCGGTGATAGCTTGCGGAGTGGTTGGGTTCCTGTGTGCTGTTTTCCTCCTGCTCCTTATTGCCTACCGTATGAAGAAGAAGGACGAAGGTAGCTACAACCTTGGAGACACCAAAGATTCCACAACAGCCTATCACAAAGCACCGACCAAGGAGTTCTACGCCTGAACTGACCAATAGGGACTTTGAATGGAGTCCGCCTCCTCCCAATCATTACTAAGAATGGATCTATAAACAACTGAAGATGATCCCTTTTGATGAAGTTTGAAGTCAAGCACCTCTGTTCTTCTTCAGTGCTCTCGCCGCTATTCTTTTTCTCATCTTCCTCCTCTGCTACCCTTTCGCATCTTGTTGGACTTGGTTCTGCATTACAGAGAAATGAATTGCCCCATTTAGCAGAGCTACAGCCTGAACTGTCCCAGCTCAGCTTAAAACAATTGAGGAAGTTTCACAGAAACCTATGAATTGCCTTAAAACATGTTAATTGAAATGTTGCCACGTATGTGATTAGTATTACAAAGGGCCTTCAAAAATGTAAACCCTTTACCTGTTGTTTTAAGGTCAAATTTTCTCTTTTTAACATTTTTCATTGTTACATTTCATTTTCTGTACACTTTCTTTTCTGAAACGATGATTTGTTTTGTTATGAGGAATGAATATGTTTTTCACATGCTGTCCAGTATTGGTATGAGAGAAGATGTTTCTCTGCAGGTACATATTTTTGTTGCTTTCTTACAGATTTTTGACACCTAAAGACCTGACCAAATATAAATGTGCTTTATATGTCTTTTGGGAAATTATTTGTACTAGCCTTTTCAATGTGTTTTGATGTTTAGAGATTATATTTCCGTAAGCCATTTTTTAAAAGAGATTTCAGTTATTGTATTCATACAGTGGTAGCAGTATGTTGGCCCTCCACTTGGCATCCAGCATTAGTCATATTTTAAGGACTATTTTATTTGATGACTGAGTGCAGCAAGAACGTGTAACAGGATTCCTCAGGTTAAGCCAAGGCTAATGACTATAATTCAGAAACCGTAAAGTTACCAACGATTACATAAGCAGCCAAAACACATTTCTGTCTGACTGTCAACTGCATACAGCTATCATAGCAAGTTTGGACTTAAAGGGACCGTGACAATGTAACTGACAGGATTATTAAAAATCAGTAATTTATTCATGTCTTACAAATTATTTTTTAAATAGTTACAATGTTAGGTAGTGTAGGCATTTCAGCTTTTACACCAACCAGCCAACCAAAACAAACTTGATGATCAGTAATTGATGCATACAAAGAGGTGGCACAAAGTGGTTAAACTACGAGTAGACTTTGTTGACATGAGTTTAATGTCATATAACAGATGTAAAATTGGTATAGGCACTCTTATAGGATTGAAATAGCTATTTTTGTTTGTTGCTGTCTGTTGCAAAATTTGTAGCAGCAGTTTTTGTGTTTATTAACCGTTTGATTCCCTTCATGAGACAACGTAACATCAGTGAAAGTTGGTGACTGAGGCTACGTTTATTTGTTTTCCTTTAGTCAAGTCTACGTAATAGTGTTTACATGATATAAATACCTTTGCCATAATTTAAAATACGTATTATTTTGAAGCAATTCTAGAATAACGGAATGCAAACTACCTATTCACTGTGGCTGGAATAAACGAGGATTTTATCACTAACCTACTGTGACTTACTGTTGATAACGTAACATTTGTTGGGCACTTGAACCTTCTGTGCCTCACAAAATACATTGTATACATTCATTTACAGTTGCCATGACCTTTTGAGCTGTACACAACCTCAAATGGAATATTTCTGTTCCAGTGTGGTTGAGGGAAAACTGACATTTCTGTTCTCCATACCAACAGAAAACATCATATCATAATAAACCCTACTCATGGAGGGTTAGGACAACGGGTAAGCACTTGCCAGCAATCAAACAGGTGATGACACACAATAACCTTTATCTTCTAGAAGTTTATACAGTATGTTGATGATACTATAATTTAAATGTATTAATTTATACTTGCTTAGACTATAATCCAAGTTATTATGTAAGTGATTTAGTGGGATTGTACAGTATTTACTCATGATCGAAGCCTCTTTGTGCCTACTCCTCAGTTTTTGTTTTTGAATATTTATGTTGTCCCTGTATTTGATGAGCCTTGGTTCAATTCATTTTCATAATTAGTTGCCTAGCTTTTTTAAATACTTGTTTTCATATAAAGGCATTTAATAGAAGAATAAAATAGAATAGTTTCAAGCTTTCATTTTCATCAAAGTTGAATATGAATTGACTAAAGATTTGAACAAATAAACAGCTATACATTGGACTTGCAGATTAAAAGCGTGTCATAGGCACACAAGGTGGCCAAAAGAGAACTGTGTTGCTGAAATTGTGTATTTCATGAGTATTTCACTACTGCATAAAGGATGTGGCTTTAATGCAATTATAAAACTGTCTGTTTGTCTTTTCTTTGGCTTTAGAAATTGGTAGGAATGTAATACTTCTTTGCACTCATACACACACATCCACAAACAGCACAACAAGACAGATGTATTCACTCAACAGCATGTGTGCTAATGTTTAACGACCTCCCTGTCGTACTTTCTGCCCTTTGATTGATCTGTTTCCCTTTCCTCCTAACACCCCCACCTCCTTTCTCTTACACATACACAACATCTTCGTTAAATGTTCCAGCATTGAAAGCTAAGCTGCAGGTAAAAGGACTAAGTTGTAGGACTTTTGTTCCACTTGTTTGCACAGTAGCGCAGAAAAGTATTTCCTCCCAGCCTCCCAGTGTCTGGGCCAAAAGAATGTTTTCAAACCACTGTGTTTAACCAAGCCAGCAGCATGTGAATGGAGCCATATGGTCCGATGTTTTCCAAAACCTGCTGATGCAGAGGAGAAAGCAAATGGCAGACAAACCAGAGGCTGGTAAAAGACAAAAACTGAATGTCACGTAAAAAGCTGAAAGGAAACTGAAGTTAAATATCTTTAGATGGGTTCACAAACAAAGTAATATATTAGAGTAGTAGTGGAGTGTAAATGTGTAAATAGAACACACGTTAACATTAATCTAACCCTTATCAGAGGGTTTACAGTGAATGTTTACAGTGAATGTGAATGACGGCAGAGGAACACAGAAGACTAGTGGTAGAAAACCGCAGATTGGGATGTGGGCAGAGAAGTGCTGTGTTTTCCACAGCCGTTGAAACAAAACATACCATTCACTGGACATCTTTCTGGCAACTAAAATTGTGTAAATGAGACGAGATGTGTAAATGTCAGAAGAAACCACATTATATTAAAGTAACACAACAAACACTATTAATTTGTTCTTTAATGTAAGACTAAAGACGGGCAGCAAAGGGAGTACTTTCTGCAATTTAATAGTGTCATATCCAGCTGTTTTGTTTCCTTGAGACGGGGTATCTGGCTCTGCAGCAACACTATACTCTCTATTCTCTATCTGTAATAACATCTCCACCCAATACTAACGGGAGTAGCCTGCTATAATATTCCTTTAGAAATGTCAGTTTTAGAACAAGGCAAAATTAACTCTAACTAACAATTTTACTATAGACAACTTTTTCATTGTTCAGTATTTGTAGCTACACCTTTGAATCGTTTAATAGATTGATTCACATGTGTTGCATGTTTCTTTCTTTTCACCAATACAATAGTTATTTTGTCGCTTGGACTGGATGACTGTTACACAATAATGGGGCTTTTGTTGTGAAAACAACCGGGCCGGAAGTTGCCGTTTGTTAGGCATGCTGATCACGAGCACGGAAACTCGTGTGTTTATATTCCGGGTATTCTATAAGAGTAGCCTACTCTCAAAACTGAAAAAAATAATACATTTTTAAAAGTATTCTAAAATAATATCAACGATATTAAAGACTATCTGGGCTTGAAGGGTTCGTTTTTGTGATATTCTATGGAAATTTCTGGTTTTATTATGACGTAACTTTTCTCTCCATCCTCAATTCGTTCACATCTGATTCTGTCTATCTTAACGTTTGGTTGTGATAAAAGTATAGCCCGTTGAATTGTATTATTTCCGGTAATTACAGATTATGAGTGAATTTGACGTTGTTAATACGGCGCAACTTTAACCTTGGTGGCGTCTTTGAATGGATATCCCAACCACTAACGTTCATGCAGGCGTCGACTGAGAGTAAAGTTGTAATAACATTAGCTACTCTGCTCTCAGTGCCACAAGTAGCCTATAAGAGTTAGTCAGTGCCAAAAATAAATAAGGTATGTGCTAACATTACAGTATTAAATCATAATATGAAGCCAACTCTCTGGGTTTATAATACAGAGGAGGGTCTGGCAAAGCGAGACTAATACAGCATTCAAGTTACATTTTTGGTGCTTTATTGACATTCATTTGTTTACCATTAACTTATCTAAGGTACAGTTATTAATCTACTTTGAAAAGTATAATTTGATTGATCAACCCCAAATCAGATTAGTGATACTGCAAAGTCAGTATCCGCTGTTGTCAGTATGAGCTTTTCGGATCAGTGAAGTGTTGCCAGAATTTTCCTGTTAGAGATTAATTAAAGGTCCCATGGCATGAAAATTTCACTTCATGAGAGTTTTTTTAACATTAATATGCGTTCCCCCAGCCTGCCTATGGTCTCCCAGTGGCTAGAAATGGCAATAGGTGTAAACTGAGTGCTGGGTATCCTGCTCTGCCTTTGAGAAAATGAAAGCTGAGATGGGCTGATTTGGAATCTTGCCCGTTATGAGGTCATAAGAGGCCAGGTTACCTCACCTTTATTAAGGGACCACTAAGGGGAGCACTAAGGTCTATATAAAAGCATCCAAAGAGCACCATGTCCAAAGAGCACCATGTTATGGGGTCGTTTAAGCAGATATTAATCACACACATGTTTTTCTCTCTGCAGATGGCTCAGGGAGGTGGACCGCCCATCCTCTTCTTCCTCTTCATGTTTCTCTTCATGCTATCATCTCTGTGTGACTGTCACCCTCACTCTGCTGGGTTCATGAGGTCAATGTCCTCAGCCAGGGCTGTACCTAGTCACACTGCAAGGAAAGGTAATCCCAAACCCTCATGTTTTCAGATGTGTAGTAAAAGATATATGTATGCACTGTATGTGTATGGAATTCAGGGTTGCCATCCATTTATTTTTAATACAGTCAACTGGTTGATTTTCTTGAAGGCCATGCACACCCACACTGGTGTTATTTTTGCTAATTAGACCTATAGTCAGGTCGACGTGTGGTTGAGCTTTGCTGGGATTGACGTGATGTCACCAAACTCTTAACTATTAATAACAGATATAAACTGCCCAGCTCTAAATGGTGCTTCAAATCTAGCAGGAGAGTGAGCAAGCTGTCAGTCAAGCACACCCACAGGTCTAATCAGGCAACAGAAGTGAAATCATCTGTGTGGGTGATCTAAAGGTGTGAATGGGCTTAATCCTATCTTGTGATTCTCGCCTCTCTCATTTAAAATATATTAGATAACACCCACATACCAGTCTATTTAAAGCAGATATAATGTGCAGACTGTGTTAGGTAGTCACCGTTAATCTTGCTTCCTTGATCTGTTGTGTAAACTTTTTAGTGGGAAATGTGTTTGTACAAACCTTGGATTATGTGCAAATAAAATGATATAACATAGTGGCTTGACTGTATATTTACCTCCTTACCTAATGTATCGAATCAAGGGACAAAGAGACTGTATTTACACTTTTTGAATTTTGTGTGTGAACCCAGTCTCAGACATAGCTACAGAGGTAGCAGGCTATGCTGAGGTGGCCAAACAGATTATTGACCTGGCTGTGTTTGGAGCTGCCCAGAACCGCTCTCACAGACGGTTGGCTGACTTCACCGACACCATAGGGAACCGTGTCAGTGGCTCACACAACCTGGAGATGGCTATCAAATACATGTACAGTGCTATGACAAAGGATGGGCTGGATGTACATTTAGGTGAGTATGACTTGTTATCTGTGTCCCTTTGAGGCAAGTTGTGCAATGCGGATAAATGTTTCACAAACTAAGGGATATCTTTCAGCAATGTGTTGCCCTCTGCTGAGTGTAACAGTAATTTGTGTCATTTTTTACTTTTTCTTTTCCAGAGCCAGTCAAAATCCCACATTGGGTAAGAGGGAAGGAGAGTGCAGAAATGATTGCGCCAAGGGCCAAAAGTCTGGCTATACTGGGACTTGGTAGCAGTGTAGGGACACCACCTGAGGGTAAAGACCATACTATACAAAAGTCTTTTAATGGCCGCCATCTGTCATCCACCTTCTGTTTATTCCTCCATGTCTCTCTCTTACTTCTCCAGGTATCGAGGCAGAGGTGTTGGTAGTTCAGTCGTTTGAGGAACTGAAGCGTAGAGCCAGTGAAGCCACAGGGAGGATTGTGGTTTTTAACCAACCATTTGTCAGCTATGGGGAGACGGTGGCTTACCGTGCTTATGGCGCCTCTGAGGCAGCCAAAGAAGGAGCTCTGGCCACACTCATTCGATCTATTACTCCTTTTTCTATTAACAGGTATCCATCCATCCATCCATCCATCCATCCATCCATCCATCCATCCATTCTAAGTCTCTGTCACACATCTCCCTCTCAAGTCCCCACACAGGTTGGCAAGACTACCAAGCTGGAGTGAAGCGCATCCCTTCAGCCTGTATTACTGTGGAGGATGCTGAGCTGATGTGGCGTATGGCACAGAGAGGGCAGAAGATCGTGGTCAGACTCACAATGGGAGCCAAGACTCTGCCGGACGCTGACTCCTTCAACACTGTGGTTGAAATAACCGGCTGGCAACACCCTGAGCAGGTAGACCTTACACTGCCATCACAGACACCTGCCTGTCTCACTTATTTAAACTATTTTAGTGGGCCTTTTAAATAGATTTTATGAGAAACATATGTCCCTAGAAGGTCTCTATTATTACGTTCTTGTCTCTCTCTTTATTAGTCTCTTTTTTGCTTGGTTTGGTGGGGAAAGGAGAGAATGCTGCAACCTCTTTGTTGCCGACTCCAGATATTCCAAGAGCTGTTTAATCGTTTGTGTGTGGGGGTGGGGGTGATCTGATCTTTCCAAACAAGGGCTGAGGCTATGCTTAGTTGGAAATTCAACTTTCATTTGGTCAGTATAAATTAGGTTTCAATGGAAAAAAAGAATTTTGGAAGAACACTATTAATTTGTTTTTGCATGTGTTTTGAAAAAATGTTTAATTTTTTATTTAAGAAATGTCCTCGCCTTGGCTTCCTATTTTCATGGAATCCCCAAAATCTGACATTGAGAAATTAGTTGTATGAATTTACAAAAAGCCAGACATTTCTGCATTTTTCACAGATCACAGCATTTTTTCTACTGGCGAGCCTAAACCACTCAACTTTAATTACAGGGCTGCTGAAATGAACTTATCCTTTGATTATGCCAGCAGAGTTGTGGTTTGTGAACACACATGAATGTAAACATGCAGAATGACTATTAAAACCTGCAGTCATTCTTTGTATAGTATTTTGTAAAGTAAAACTAATATGCTGTGTAGGAAACTCAGAGTCAATGGGGATCCACATTGTGGTTTAACAGGGTGATTTACCTGAAAATAGGATATTATTATTTGATTCAAGCATGCATTGCATGAAAGGTTATGTGCACCATAGACAGACACCGAAGTACAACGTATAGTTAACACGTTAACTATTAGGCTTGTCAATCATAGAATAAGTTGGCAAAATATGCCCCGCTCTAAGTCAGACGCTTATCACTGCGCAGAGCAAACACATAACCCGACCCAGCTTGCAGTTATAAATTGCAGTTTCACACATTGTCACACACAGGTCCTTAGCACTATATGTGGGTAAGGACCAAGACACGTCTAGCAGGTAGAACCTGATAAACGGACAAGGTGCTGCTGCACAAATCTCTAAATGCATGCTTCACTGTTTGCAGCAGAGGCATGATGAAGAAAACCTGCTTCTGTCTTCAGCGTACAGGGCTGAAACGTCACAGTGGGCTCAGCATACCAGATGTGGCATGCTCAACACCAAGGCCACTGTTACAGTTAGAACCAGTGGGCCAGATTTAACTTTGGAATCCTTGGAAGAAACTGTCTTTAGGTATATTACTTTCTACTCAAATCTGTTGGTCTGTCTGAATAAAAGTGGAAGAGAAGCAGAATCAACATTTCCCATCCGGTCGGGTTGAACAAACATGTCCTACATAGCTGAGCAGGGTATGTAAATTGCAGCTGCACTGATTTGTGAAGATGAGTGGTTAATCCTGTGTGACCCAAACTGCAGCATAGCAATTAAACGGGGGAGAAGCTTCTCGTCAGACTCGACCAAACTGAATTAACCTTTGCATCTATTGCACGTCTGAAACCTGTGTGGGATTTCCACAGTGTCCTCTCTGTGAATCATGATGGGTGTACTGTGTATAGTTACTGTTGTTAAGGCAGTGTGCATTTTGCATATGAGACAGAGGCATATGTACAGTTTGTAATATCTGACAAGATATATTTTGTTGGCAGATGAAGGTGGATGGTGTTTGCACTGGGAAGTTCCCAGGTGTGTGTGCGTGTGTGTGTGCGTACGTGTGTTAGCCTTCACTCCCTCTCAGGAGCCTGCAAAAACTTCACAATCCTAGATGACCAAACGCAAGTTTCCTGACTTTGTTTGCTAACAGAGAACAAAAACGTATATAGTAATATTAGGTCCAATATATTTCAGCAATTCCCAATGCGTGTAATTCCAGTGAACTCATTTTGCAACTGCAGTCCCTCTGGTTTAATTTGTGGGGGAAGAGTTGTGCTAACTGAAGAACAATTCAGAAAACATGATGAGAGGAACTTCGCTGATGTAAGCAGTTACTATTCTGATTTGGGAATTATTGTTTGGTCAATTATTATAGAAAAGGGAAATGAAACACATTGCATGGTTGACATCATTTCTGGCTCTGTAACTTTGTGTTTGAGCTAGCAGTAGCAGCAGTTCTCGTTGGAGTGTGTGTGCACACATTCATAGAAAAATGTAGATATGAGTCACAGATAGTGAGTCATTTTCACAGGTTAGCCTTTCATAGCCATCTGAGAATGATGAGTTGCTGGGATTTTTTTTTTTTATTCCACTCACTTAACCTGCCTTTTTAAAATGAAATGTCCTGATGTGTAGGCTTTCTGTTTATAGTTATCACTAAAAACACAAATTATGCTGCCATTTATTTCCATCTAAACTGTAGGTCACTGAACCACATCTGGACATCTTTCTCATACTTTGTTGATATCTCTTCATGTAAACTAGTTAACTACAACATATTTAGTTGTCTCTTCTGTCAATAAGTGAGCCATAAATCGATGCTGTGGCTATGCACGTAAGTATGTGCAGCCCCTACGCCGAAGCCTAACGTGCATCTCTCAAAAAAATACACTGCACGTCGCTCAGGCCATGGCTTGGTAGCGTTGAATTTCTCATTGCTCATTTCCTGATTCTCCTTCTACATAAACAACATGAAATAAACAAGATGGTTAACTTTTCCTGCTACGGGATTACCTTTTTAGAGTCCTCGCTCCAAAGCTAATCACCGTCACTCTCTCACTTACTCTACCACACACTCCACGCGCATGCCGGCCCTGCTATTCTTGTAGAAGAGATCGACGCACACACCAGTGCACAAGTGTAAACCTCCGTCACTTACGTTGGCTACTGCAAAAGCTCTGCATTGAGCCTCTTGCCAACCATACATCAGCCTTAAGACGACTAGTTGGCATTAGTCGGGTAACTGTACCCCTCAGTAGAAAGAGGGAAATGGTAACAACACTAGGTCAACAGGAGCAGAAGGATCTTTCTGAGGTTAACCAATGTAAGAATTACAGTACAACAAAAATGATCCATGTTGAGTTTTAATGCATATGAGTTATCTGTTATTTTTACACTGCAGTTGGGCCAGTATGTTTATGAGCAAATTCTGACCCAAAGACTGGATTTTTAAAGCCCTGATGCAGGCCTTAGCCTGGGATTAACCGTTATATAGAAAACTTGGAAACATTTCTGGTTTTGCATGACCATTGTTTCATAGAATTTGCACACAGCACCATGTCTGTGTGGCTCGATGTTTTTTTTGTGCCTCCAACGTTGCCTTCCAAACACCATCTGTGTGTCTCTGTCTTTACTAAATGTGTATACATGTTTTATATTCACAGCTGATGTACGGTATTCCTATGTCATGCTAAAAGCATTTAAGCATGTAGAGCACACACTAATAACATTTGTGATTACTGATACAGGAAAAACACTTACTCTTGTCAATGGTAGTGTGGCCTCCGGGTTATTGCCCGGACTGGGCTGGCTCAGGTTCTAAAATGTTTTTTAACCTGGAACTTCAGGTCAGAATTATCCCGCTGACAGGAATCCCACCCCTTATAATTCCTGGAAATGGTGATTTTACTCTGAACTTTTCTGGAAATGTTGTCTTAGTTTTCCTGTTTTTGTAAGTCTGCTTGTCCTTACTGATAAAAAGCAGTTTTTTTTTATTATAAATACTGAGTGATATTTGACGCATATTGTGTATGTGTTTGTGTGTGCTTTATTAAATTGTAGACAAGATATGGTTCAAAAAGCGTTATCTGATTTCTTTTTTTTCTTTTTTTCTCTCTGACACTCAATTTAGATCAGACAAATGGTCGGGTTGCAAGGATATGTATCTAGCAATAGTTTCTCACCTCAGTCTCTTATTTCTATGTTTATATCTCTTTACCTGTCCAATCTGCTAGGTTGTCTTATTGAGCGGCCATTTGGACAGTTGGGATGTGGGACAAGGCGCCATGGATGACGGAGGTGGAGCTATGATTTCCTGGGAGGCCTTGTCCCTTATCAAGGACTTAGGTAATATAGACACAGACATGCTGTATAGACGCACACATATACAGTGCATGATGCTTCACAGATGAACGTTAACAGAATTAAACGTTTACGTACTGTACAATTTGGATATAGAAAAAAGTATACAGATGGCAGCAGGCTTACACAAGCTCAAAAACAAACAAAATCAAGTACTGATCTTCTAACTGACTTTATAGTACATTTCTTAACAGTTGGTAGAACAATGTACAAAAGTAAAATATAGTAAAGCTCTTTGGAACGAGGGAGCAAAACATTTTCTATAGTGATACTTTAATAAACTTCAACGGCCAGTTAGTGAATATCTTGACGAGGGAGCCCGAGTTCTAAACTTAGGGAACCGTTCCAAAACAATTCCTCAGACTATAAACAGTAATTTCCTTCAACTGTTAGAGGAACAAGAACACACATAATTAGGAAACAGGCTCGGATATCCAGTATTGTTATGGACAAAAGAATGCAACTGAATAAACCTGTAGTGGGACAGATTCATCCAGCCAAGAGCACAAGGTCCAGTTATGAAAAGGTTTTTTAATCAGAAATACAGTTAATTTTAGAGTGGATTACAAATTCTAACAAAAAGTTGCATTATTTTCATCAGGCATTTGCAGCTCTAATCCAGTGGATATAAAAAGTCTACACACCCCTGTCAAAAATGCCAGTTTTTTGTGGTGTAAAAAAATGAGACAAAGATAAATCATTTCAGAACGTTTTTCACTTTTAATGTGACCTATAATGTGAACAATTCAATTGAAAAACAAACTGAAATCATCAAGGTTGAAAAATAAAAAATAAAATAAAAATTATAATAACCTGGTTGCATAAGTGTGCACTCCCTCTTATAACTGGGGATGTGTTCAGAATTAACCAATCACATTCAAACTCATGTTAAATAGAAGTCAGACACCTGCTATCACTTAAAGTGACTGTGATTAATCACAAATAAAGTCCAGCTGTTCCAGTAGGATTTTCCTGACGTTGTCTTAGTTGTATCTCAGAGCAAAAGCCGTGGTCCGCAGAGGGCTTCCAAGCCATCAGAGGGATCTCATTGTTAAAAGATATCAGTCAGGAGAAGGGTACAAAATCATTTCCAAAGCATTAAATATACCTTGGAACACAATAAGTGAACATTATCAAGTGGAGAAAATATGGCACAACAGAGACATTACCAAGAACTGGACCACCCTCCAAAATGTATGAAAAGATAAGAAGAAAACTGCTGAGGGAGGCTTCCAAGAGGCCTACAGCAACATTAAAGGAGCTGCAGGAATTTCTGGCAAGTACTGGCTGTGTGCTACATGTGACAACAATCACCCTTATTCTTCATATGAATGGGCTTTGGGGTAGGGTGGCAAGACGGAAGCCTTTACTTACAAAGAAAAACATTCAAGCCAGGCTCAAGTTTGCAAAAACAAACATCAAGGCTCCCAAAAGCATGTGGGCAAATATGTTATGGTCTGATGAAACCAAGGTAGAACTGTTTGGCCTTAATTCCAAAAGATATGATTGGCGCAAAAACAAAACTGCACATCCCCCAAAGAACAACATACTCACAGTGAAGCATGGTGGTGGCAGCATCATGCTTTGGGGCTGTTTTTCTTCAGCTGGAACCGGGGCTTTAGTCAGGGTGGAGGGAATTATGAACAGTTGCAAATACCAGGCAATTTTTCACAAAACCTTCAGGCTTCCGTTAGAAAGCTGAAGAGGAAGTTCACCTTTCAGCATGACAACGACCCAAAGCACACATCCAAATCCGCAAAAGCATGGCTTCACCAAAAGATGATTAACGTTTTGGAATGGCTCAGACCTGAATCCAATTGAACATCTGTGGGGAGATCTTAAGAGGACTGTGCACAGGAGATGTCCTCGCAATTTGACAGATTTGGAGAACTTTTGCAAAGAGTTGGCAAATATTGCCACGTCAAGATGTGCCATGCTAATAGACTTCTACCCAAAAAGACTGAGTGCTGTAATAAAATCAATAGGTGCTTCAACAAAGTATTAGTTTAAGGGTGTACACATTTATGCAACCAGGTTATTGTACGTTTGTTTTTCAATAGAATTGTTTGTGTTATAGGTCACATTAAAGGTGGAAAAAGTTCTGACATGATTTATCTTTGTCTTATTTTTTTCACATCACAAAAAACCTGCCATTTTAACTTTTCATATGCAATATGAAGAATCTATCATTCCTCATATTTGTTGCGCTTTGTGTTCATTTAAGTCTATGTGTTCCAGGTTTGCGTCCGAGGAGAACACTGCGAACAGTGCTGTGGACAGCTGAGGAGCAGGGTGGAGTTGGGGCGCAGCAGTACTATAATCTACATAAGGTACTGTCTACTTTTACTGCTGTAGTACCTAATAATAAGAAACACACTGTAAAATCGGTAAAGCATATTGTTCCTGTTAAGAATAAGGAAGGGTCAGACCACAGTGTGAAAGTATAGGAGTGTAGAAATGTACTTCCAGTGAATTAGAAAGGCCTTGGATAGCTACCAGATTTGTCTGTTAGAAGGATTTAAACAGCAATATATAGTCTCGGTTTCTTTTTTTGTGACTTTGTCCGCTAACCTACAAGCCTTGACACATAATAAACTACACTCTTAAAAACAGAGGTACAAGTTTTATACTTTTGATGTTTTGTACCAAACTAAATACTTTCATCAGTGTACTTCCCTAGTTGAATGTCCAGTTCATACATTTGATATATAATTAGAATTTAAACAGCTTCAATTAGATAAGGCCGCTGTATCAACAACTCCTGGTGATTGGGTGGAGTCATATTGACTGAAGCTTGTATTGTTTTTAATAATTCAAACACACCTTGGATTGTTTTTTTGTTTTTTTTATGTGTCCATGCTTTCTTGATCTTTCTGCTCTGTCTCCTTCCTCTCCTCAACCAGGTGAACATGTCCAACTTTGACCTGGTCATGGAGTCGGACTTGGGGACATTTACCCCGGTGGCTCTGCAGTTTACTGGCAGTGATGCAGCACGAAAGGTAGGATTAAAAACAACACACACAATTAACAGTAGTTAAAAAAATAACGATTCTCCAAATCCATAATTTGATTACACTTTTAATATAAAATAACTGTGGAACTTTTAAATATTTTTTAAACTGTTTAATGTTCCATCTGATGATCATAAATGACCTTTAACAGCAGACAAGACTAATTATAGTCTAATATTTCACAATGCGAGACGTGATTGGATTTGGGTAGCCTACGTGGAATTAAGTCCCTGTTCCATTTAGTGGCCAGTACTTCTTTTCAGTCCATGTTTGTGTTAGCTTACTGTTTTTTTCATTGACCCCCTGTAACGTTACTTGTGTAAAGAAACCGTGACAGTGACCCCTCCCCCCCGGTTTAGCTCACAATACATTCAAAGTAGGCCAAGTTACCATATGCATCTGTAATTTATTCTCTTATTGTGAAGGAATAACTTTGTCTTGAGCAAAATATTCATCACGACTATATGACCTCCTGGGAATGCGTACCCAGCAATACAGTGAGTAATAACACACCGTAAGGAAAATACCTTTATGACAGAAAGTGTGGTCCAAACACTACCCCTTTTGTCCAAAGCGGCCATTAGAATCAACACAAACTTAGTTACTTGCAGTAAAGCAACTTTAAAGGTCACGATTCAGTGCTGTGCTGGACTATGAACTCTCAATTCGTAAATCATCAACAGATCACTGGTTTTATGCCCTGGCAGTTTTTTCTTGTTAAAAACAAGAGACTACATGGTTTTAAATGTGCTATAATAGCTTTTTTTTTTCTTCTAGAATGTACCACACAACATGGTCGTATTTAAATTTGTCAATCGGTGATCCTGCCTTTTAATTTCGATTATCGAAAGCTCAATTTTTGTAATTGAATTTAAAATTGAAATTGTGACACCCCTTGCATTTAATCAGGCTTGAATTCTGCAAAGCACAGATTCCGCGTGGTCTCACTCCTGTGAATGATGTGGTTTTTCCTGCAGCTAATCCGAGAGGCCATGTATTATTTTTAAAAAAGACCATGCATGTTGGAATTCCACCCTATGTTTGAAAAACGTTGGTGTATAACAATGATGAGCTGAAAAGCACTAAGCTGTGGTCGTGTCAACAGGTGATGGCAGAAGTGGTCAAACTGTTGGCTCCCATTAATACGACCAAACTGGAGCCACATGGAGAAGGGACAGACATATCACCGTGGATGCAGGCAGGAGTACCAGGTCAGTTGAATAAATATGTTGTATCTATATGTTCATGATAGGATAATTGGGCACAGTAATAAATCATTTTATATCTATCTATTTATCTGTTGTAAGAACACAATTAAAATATGAAGTAAATCATCCTCAATTGTTTGGTTCTGGTTTTTCTCTTGAAAGTGCTGTGTACACAGAATCACATCCTTTCGGATAAACTATGTTAATAATATAGTATATAATAGGGAAGTGGGGGATATTCACTTTAAATGGAATTTCTTTGAAAACTGAATTGAAACTGACTTTCTTCGAGTTTAGCAGAACAAGTGAACAGTATAAAGCAATAAGAATAAAGTGACGTTTTGACACATTTCTACAACAGATGGAACCTTCACCAATGCTGTGCTTAATGAGTGTTTCTTTCTTTGTGGCTTTGCTGAAGATGTAGTGGTCCAAACATCCTCTCTCGGTTTTTTGTGGAAGTGAAATTGCAATATGCACAGAAGATTGTGGTGAACGTTTAGACGAGGGACTGAAAAAGCTTTTTAAACATTTCAGTGAATAACAAGGCGCCATAAATGTTCCTGCTTTAAAGCAACGGCAATGTCAACAATTGGAAGGAGGATAGAGTGCTACAGTATGTGGGTAGAGGGACAGTCTTCCATTATCAAACATGTAACTTTTCCCAGCTGAGAGTGTGGTGCCTTGTACAAAGGCCTGTACTCACATTGTCACAATAAAAGATATCTTGACCGATTTAATGGTGATAAATGCAGTTGTAGATTTGAAAGAATTGAGTCAGGCCAAAATTCTATTATTTGACACTGACAAAGTAATCGCATTCATGTTTTATCAACTAAGAAGGTGTTATCGGTATCTAGATTATATGTAAAGTTTTGAATACTGTATATAAAAGCCAGAAGATTTTCCAATTTATTTCTTTCCAAGCCATTGTCTTTTTCCTTAGATTGACCAATATGTTCAACTAACTAATCATTGAGGCTAGTGCATCTCGGATGCCACCTCTTCCAGAACATTAAAGTAATAGAATTGGATTGGTCCAGATGGGATTGATTTGACTGAAAAGCTGTATTAAAGGCTAAACCCATTTCTTTAACATGGTTTATATTCATATATATTTTCCAGTATGCCATACCAGCATTTTAAAATGTATGTTTTAGTTTCTTCAGTGATGCTTTAGTTGCACATGCTTTTGGCTGATTTTGGTGTACATACTCCAGTTGGGTGTTAACCCGTTTTATAAAGTGATCTATTTGAGCCTTGTGTCCTTGACAGCACCGTCAGACACCGCCTACCAAGAGTCCTCGCCACTGTTGCGTTAAATGCTTGCCCTTTGTAAATTATAGTGTGGTCTAGACCTACTTTATCTGTAAAGTGTCTTGATAACTCTTATTATGATACATAAATAAAATATTAAATTGAAATTGATTTAAATGGGTAATGAAAGGGCCATTTCCCAGTTCCTGATCCAAATTCTTCCAGTAATATGGAAATATAGTTATTACAGATGCTTTTCTGTTTCATTATCATTGCAATATTGTTGCCAACTACACTTTTTTTACATTAGGACCTTTTGAGTATTAAACTTTAATTAGTGGAAGTTATATAAATCCGAATTGAAACTGCGATATTCAGAAAATTGAGTATTTAAGTTTTTATTTTTGTGAAGTGAACTACTCTACAAGTAAGGTCATCTTAGCTTTAAGATGCTTTTGGAAGTGGGCCCTGAGATTCCCCCCTTAGACCGTGTACCCATTACAGCTGTGTAAACACAAAACAAAATACTACAAATAAAATAACTGCATATAATCAGGTTGACAGAACCATAACAGTACATTATAAATATAATATAACTTTTTTATTACAGCAAATAAAACTATACCTGTACTTGGTTTTCTATTTTTCCTTTAGGAAAAAGACCAAGAAGGTCACCTTTACATAGTTGAATAATAAAACCCATACAAAGGATCAAGCTCTACATACTTTAAATGAACAAACTTCATTCCGTACACTTGTAAAGCTGAAACTAATCCTCCAAGTCTGTATATACAGTACATCTAGTTTTCGTGGTTTTTGGCAGATTATGTGGTCCAAAATTCTTCTCAACCTCTGTTCTAGTTTTAGTAGAAGTGAAATCACATTGTACTAAGACATGATGGTGTAAAAGAGGAACTGAAAAACATGAGAACCTTCAGCCAGACAGAACAAAAACACATCCCCTTTTAAAGCACTGACCGAAGGGGAGAATCAGTTGCCTCAAATTAGTAGCAGCTGAGGGCTTGGTGCCTTGCTCAAGTTTACAGCAGTCTTTATTGTCCCATTCACTAATGTGTCATCCACCTACTCCTCTTTAAGAGAAGGTAAAGTGAGATCGCTAGCCCACGAGAGTCCAGAGTCATGTTGAGTCCTCTGGTTCATGAACTACCACAGACAAGCTGGATTCTGAGGGGCCTTCCTCCTCGTCTGTAAGGCTGAGTCGAGGTCTCTTGGATGGTCTCTTTACTAATGTTGGTTGTAGGAGCAGTAGTGGACTGTCCAAGGGGAAGGTGTCGGTGCACACACCGCAATCTCTGCCGGGCATCTTCACCTGGGTAGCTTTAATGCACAGACAAAGAAATTGGTAATCCTGTCAGTTGTGTCTACAACAGCTAATGAGCACACACTATGATAGTAAGTAAAAGAAAAAAACTAAAATATATGTAAGACTACAAACCTTTACTGCGAAAGGGATTCTGCAGAGTTTGCATAGATAGCTGTGTGCCGATTGATTTGATCTTTGGGGGGTCAGTCTGGGAGGCTACGTGTCTTACAGGAGGAAATATTCGACAGGAACTGTTAGCAGTGCCCTAAACCGCAACATAGGGAACAGCAACACTTTCATTAGCAAACATTTCAAACAGGCTTAACAGTTTGTTTTTGTTTTTTGTGGGGGGGAAATTTTAATGGCAGATTGGTGCACTATTTACAGCAGCAGGAAGTTGTATGAGGGGTTGGCTCTTAATAAAAGTACTTTGAGAATATCTACTATAGTATTCTTACTCACAGGTTTGGATTCCACACTCAGCACAGTCAGGATTGATCCTCCCTCATTGAGCCCTAATTCTGAAGCACATTCTGCTTTGACGTCTTCCTGTGGTTAGGACACACAAAATACTACAAATAAATTGCACCATTTCAGTTGGATTTTTCAGATCCTTTGGTTAAACATGAATGCTAGCTATTTCTCCTTTTTAAATTTTTCAACCAAAAACACAACTTGAAAAATGCCACTATGTAGCTACACCTGGCTTATTTCCTCCAATACCACAATGCTTATTGTATATCCATGGATACCCATTGTTCAGCCTAGCCCCCCAGAAGATGATGGGATTGGTTCCTTATGCGACGTATGAAACCCTGGCAGATATCAGTGTTTTGATATGCTTCAGAGGGGTCAACTCAAAATAAACCCCAAAAATACCCAATGTTCATCATAATGAAAGAACTAGTGTTTTAATAGTTCCTGGGTAGCAATGGACCTCACATGAGAGCCACGAACTATGGAAAAATATAAGCCAGTAGACTGTAGCCGCTTATAAAAAAAGACTTTTGGTAATCTTCTTTCCTCCTGTGGAGGGCAGTGATTAACTTAGAGGAAAAAGTAGGCTGAAGAGTAGAAAAAGAAAAGCAATGAGGACGGGCAGCAGCACATGGGACAAATCAAACCAGAATGTATTCCTTAACCCTCGTGTTGTCTTCCCGCCGAGCTGCAAATTTTAGTTTTTTTGAATCAAAATTTCAAATGAAAAACTTTGTTATTAACATTTTGGTTGTCTTTTTTCAACCCTTCTGTGTCTTTCTCCCGATGTTTTTTGTCTATTTTTTTTAACGTTTGTCGACTTTTTCTGAGCCTTTTGAAATTTTTAAAGCTTTTTCCCATTTGTAACTTTGACTTTTTTTTGGCTTTTTTTTCACATTTGTCACATTTTTTTACATTCACATTTTAGTCACCTGTTCTTTTTACTGACTTCTTTTTTGTTACATTTGTCACACAAGTTTTTATCTTTTTTTTTCTAAAAATGCTATAAAATTGACAAAACACCCAAATTCAATTAAAGTAGTGACCTGATTATTGTTCCACGTTACTTTTTTAGACAATTTATATTGAAAGAAACCCAAACTTATGATATAGAAACATTTTTAAAAAGGGTTCAAATTTGACCCGAAAACAACAGGAGGGTTAACCTAACCAACTAGTGGAACAGAAAGCCCTGAAGGTTAACTTCTCCCAACCCCGAGCCAACAGAACACCACCGTTACTCCTGGGCAAATGTCTGCACAGTTAACAGTAAAACCAAGGTTCTTTAACGCAGTGTTTTACCTCTGCATCACTTAATGACTTTGAAGGAAGCTGCGGACAAAACGTTTAGCGGGGGTTCTCAATTAATGTGCAAATCTTGCATAGCCGGGTATGTGTCCACAACGTTAGTTGGTGGGAGCTAAGCAATCGGCATATGTTGCAGACAATATTGCATGCGGTCATTCTACACAAATACGCAGGGCATGACAATACCGTAGTTGCTGGTGGAGTCAACAATGTCGTGTTGGTGTCGGAGCCCACAATATCATCAGGTTCTGATTTCACACTTAGGTCTCGCACAGTGGGGATCGGGCAGTCCTCCTCCTTGAGCCTTAATTCTGACGCACGTCCCGCTTTGAATTGACCCGCAGGTTGTGATCCTGAATCTCCAGAATGGCCCAACAAGGTGGGAACTGACCCTTCTATCAGCATTAACTTTTGCATGGCAATAATCCTAAATCAAACTCTTCTCCGCGCGCGGTTGGCTCAAATAGTACGCCAAGCCATTCGCAAAAGTCGCGAGATGGTTGAGGTTTATGTCTAGGATAGGTCTTAGAGCAGCGGGTCTTGCGAGAGTCTTTGCAAATAAAAATTGGGCCTTTCCATGGATGTATTAAGGTCATAGACTATTAATATGAAGGGCCTAGGGCCTTTTTGAACAAACGATGGAAATCATGTGACGGATAATGTGACACTTAGATTGCACGCAGGTGGACTATTGAACTATTTTTGTGACTTCTGAAACTGTTGCACTGCTTATATAGGGCACTTTTGAGGGGTGTGTGTGTCTGTCTTGAGGTGGGATAAGGATAGAAACCTCACAGAAGAGGATGGTAGTCAGGTGGAGGCAGGGGCAGACAGATAAATGGTTACCAATGGATTCCAAAATTGTGCAGAGGTTCTGGCTGGGAAACTTGTATCTTTAGCATCAATCAGCTGTAAAAAAAAAACATAATTAAGCAAAGGGCTGGCACCCAGACCAGGGCAACCCTAAGCAGGCCAGACAGTTTAAGAACAAGTTAAGCAGATTGAAATATAAATGTCACCACAAGAGAAGTGAATTGTATCAAAAGGTAGACTTCTTCCTTTTCTCTTTGCCAATTTTGGAGTATTTAGTTGCCTTGGTTGTTTTCCACATGCTAGGACCGGACAACGCCAACACATACAATGAGTTATTGTTGAAAGGAATTTAACCACTCCTTATATTAGTCAGACCCACCTAACCCTTCCAAAGTCAACCAGTTGCAAAAATGGGGTTTCTTTACATGTTGTTTAATGTGATGACTTTGAGTGAAGTATTGTTTGAACAGTTGACTCTACAACATGTAACGTTTAGTGCAGCAGTTACTATTTTATCATTCATATTTTACCCCCCTCACCCCCCATCTCTCATCCAGGTGCTAGCCTCCATGTAGCAGACAATCGATACTTTTGGTTCCACCACAGTGAAGGTGATACCATGACTGTTCAGGACCCTCAAGCCATGAATCTCTGCTCAGCCTTGTGGGCCGTGGTGGCCTATGTCGTAGCAGACCTGCAGGACATGCTGCCCAGGTAGCCAGTTAGGCCTCCCCCCCCCCCCAGTGAACAGGAGGAACGGACAATGACTATTTACAGCTGGACTGGTTGATTTCAAAACACACGGTCAAATCCAACTATTTTTTTATGTTTTAAAAACTGTGAGTTTATAAATTCTATAAAAATTGAATGTGAGTAGTCCATTATTTTTAGTCAATAGACAAGACTAAGAACATTAATATAGTGGACTTTCTCAGGTATTGTTTGTCTTTAGGCCGTAATATATAATGTGCTGAACATGAAAATTTGCAACAACAGTGTGTTTAAATAACTATAAGTTAAGTGTCTTTAGAAATTAAGGAGCTGTTCAAATTTCCAATGTTTCAAGTGTTAAAGAGAAGAACAACCTTTTCTTTAAAGGACGCAGGTTTATGTGTTTTTATTTTATAAATAATAGGAAAGATTACTCCTAATGCACATTTACAATGTTTGAGATTTTACACTGCAAAATGATCAATAAAGTATTAATCATTGCTTTACCCCTTCACCCGCATCTGCTCTCCTGTCGTAATACTGACCATGTGGTTTCTTTGATGGAAGAAAGAGGAAGGTGATTACAAATCAGACATATGCATCTAGTCCGTGGAAAGGAGAAAATGGAATGTTGAAGCAGGAGGTGGCTTCATACAGAGGAGAGGAAGTATAGAGAATTAATCATTTTGCAGTCCAACACAACACACACACACACACACAGCTGGGACCTCTCTGCCCAATGATCTGAGAGTCAGCACTCCTGAGCGGTGATGTCAGGGTGTGTCAGCCAGCCAATGCAGATAGTCAGTTTAGAAACACAAATATGTGTGTGTCTGTGTTGACACAAAGCTGTGTAGCCAGTGTCTGTTAAGCTCTTCCCCGTGTGCCAGTTAGCACTGATTCACACACAGTTATGTTAGTAAAGAAACACAGTCTGTGGATGTTTAACGCACAGTGAGTCACGTATGAGCACCACGCACATGATCTGTAGAAAATCACAAGACAGCCATCTGACAGAAATGACTGGTTGAAAGAAGAAGAAAAAACAGTGAATGAATTTATTAAATTCAAAGATCAGTGTAAGTCCCACCAAATAAAGCGTAATGTAGCATTACTTGTTTCATGTTCCTTGATTAGTATATGATAGCTGATGTATATAAAAATGAATATATACCTATTATTTATCTCATTGCTTGAGAGCTCTCAAATAAAAATGGCATAGAAGAGAAAGTACTTGACAGTGAATTGTGCTCGGTTATTTGCTTTGTCTACAGAAGGTTGTCCAATGATGGGAACTGGCCAGAGCCCACCATGGTTACATCTTTTGTTTTATCCAACAAGTCAGTTCACTGACAAAAAAAACGTATTCACATTTGAGAAGCTAGAATGTTATTTTTTTTGTCAATCATATATATATTTCTGATTGGTCTCAGCTCTACAGGGTGTGATCCAGTCTGCAGAAACCTGAAGGTGTTTAACATCCTGAGGATGTTTATCAGGTCAGTACAAACAAAAACGATTGTGTGACTCTGAATCGTGTCTTATTCTCTGCATCGCATCTGAGTCATCTGAATGCAGTACACAACAAGCAAGCAGCTGTGCCATCCAGTCCTTGTGGAGTTTTTACTTTATCATAGTGCACCACCTTGTGGACATCAGCACAACGCCTGTAAGTAAGAAATGTGTCCACTAATTTGTCCCTTAGGTTTGGGTCTCTCAACCAAAAGAATGGATAGTCGACACAGACTTTTGATGACGTGGGATGTTGTGTTTTATTCATACATAACGTGGACTTTGGTAAACTCATTTCAAGCACCAAAACAATTCTTACAACACATCATCAATAACGGTTTGTATTAAAAAGAGATTTGACGACTTTCAAAAAGCCAACAATGTTTCAGCTTTAGGGCCTAATTATTTCTTTACACATTGCTCTAGAAAAAATGTGGGCATTAGAATACAGAAAGCAGAGTTTCTTCAAAACATTTAGATATGAAACATAGGGATAAGTTTGATGCAAAGACACACAAAAAGTAAATTTAAAAAGATACTGTATGTGAAAATGCCCTTAGACCTCAGAGTTAGAGAAGCGACCGAACAGGAGATTCCGTTGCCTAGTTACTAGTTCCATCACAGCAGCTGAGGGCTTGGTGCCTTGCTCAAGTTCTCAGCAGTCTTTATTGTCCCACTCACTAATCTGTCATCTGCCAACTCCTCTCCATGAGAAGGTGAAGAGAGATTGCTAGCCCACTACAGTGATTGAGTCCACAGAGTCATGTTGAGTCCTCTGGTTCATGAACCACCACAGACAAGATGGATTCTGAGGGGCCTTCCTCCTCGTCTGTAAGGCTGAGTCGAGGTCTCTTGGAGGGTCTCTTTACTAATGTTGGTTGTAGGAGCAGTAGTGGACTGTCCAAGGGGAAGGTGTCGGTGCACACACCGCAATCTCTGCCGGGCATCTTCACCTGGGTAGCTATAATGCACAGACAAAGAAATTAGTAATTCTGTCAGTTGTGTCTACAACAGCTAATGAGCACACACTATGATAGTAAGTAAAAGAAAAAAACTAAAATATAAGACTACAAACCTCTACTGCGAAAGGGATTCTGCAGAGTTTGCATAGATAGCTGTGTGCCGACCGATTTGATCTTTGGGGGGTCAGTCTGGGAGGCTGCGTCTCTTACAGTAGGAAATATTCGACAGGAACTGTTAGCAGTGCCCTAAACCGCAACATAGGGAACAGCAACACTTTCATTAGCAAACATTTCAAACAGGGGGTATTTGTAATGGCAGATTGGTGCATTAGTATTTACAGCAGCAGGAAAGTGTATGAGGGGTTAACTCTCAATAACAAATGCCAGTCGCTGGTGGGGATTGGTTCCTTAGTTATGGGACACATGAAACCCTGGCTGCTATCCATGTTTAGGTGGACTCAAAGTAAAGTACAAGACCCACTGTTCATCATAACAAAGGAACTGGTGTGTTTTAATAGTTTCTGGGTAGCAATGGAGTCCACGAAAACCACAAACTACAGAAAAATAAAAGCCAGCGGACCGTATCCACTTATGACTTTATACTTTTTTCCCCTATGATGAAATGCCTGCACAGTTAATAGTATAGCCCCCATTCTTTAACACAGCTGTTGTGTTTTTAACTCTATCACTGAATGAATCCCGGCATGCATCCACAGTGCTGGAGAATATCAGTAACCCCCCAATTTCCAGAGGATGCGTAACGGCTGCAGATTGGCCAACCAACCATTATTACCATTAGCTCAGAAAAGAAAATGTAAATTGTAAATTTTGTGGGAATCAAAGAAACTCTTGTGAATTTATTTTGGTTATGCCCTCAAACTAACTTAATAATTAAGTTACTGGGGTCAATTATGTAGATATTTAGCTGATCTTATACCCTCAATTCTGCTTGTGCTGTGAAAATTAACTTTTGTTTCTTCAACAAATCTCACCTCAATTTTATTTAATCAACGTGATTTTAATTTTGACCCCATTTTCGTCCATAAATCCAAATTCCAATGTCCAATTCGCATTAAACACTACTTCTATATCTGATGCAGAAATAACAAGGCTGTTACACACACCAATTATACTCTTCAAATGTTTTATGTAAATTTAGTTGTTTTCTTTTTTAATTTCTGTATCTCCTTTGAGCAAAACAGCCCAGCCTATCAATCGGCACATGTTGCACAGTATTTCTTAACGCTATTGCATGCACTTTTCTAGAGAAATAGGTTGACAGTAACACACTGAGCATGAAAATACCGTAGTCGCTGGTGGGGTCAATAATGCAGTTTCAGATATCACTAGATCATCAGGCTCTGATTTCACACGCTGGTCTTGCACAGTTGTCATCGATCCTTTCTCCTCTCGTATCCCCTGTAAAATCAGGAGACATATAGCATGTAAACAAATGTACACACGTGCACATGACATCCTTTTGCAAATCAAAGCCCCGGTTGTATAACTATGGACCAAATACACCGTTTGTCGACATCAGTTACTGTCTACACGTAACAAAGAAACTTAAACGCGGTGTCGTTTTACAACAACAACAACGTTAGCTAACCGTACCAAATTAACTGAGTCTACAGTGGTTTGGTGCCCTTACCAATCCACCCGTAAAGTAGCGTTAACGTTGTGTACATACAGCCATGTGTTTGTTCAACATACTGTGATCGAAAAAGAATCAACAATGTCTAACGTACTTGTGGTCAACTATGTTGAGCAAAACCATTTGAACGCAACAACGTTACGTTAGCTAAATTGTATCTTCTTCTAACTTCGTAGCTAACAAGGCTAACGTTACATTTCACTGCGACCTCGTCTGCTAGCTCAGTCACTTATAAATCCACATCCAAACAACAGTTTTCCACATATTGAAATACATAACCCTTCACCATATTTAAGAAAAAAAGAGCTAACCCGTTTGAAAGCGAGCTAAATACGTTCACTTTCACTCCCTGTATAACGTTAGCTACAGCTTTAGCTGGGTTAGCTTTAGTTGTAGGTTAGCTACAACGTAGCTACATATCCCCACTTGAACACTGGTCAAGTTACATTGCCTTGTTCATTTTTAATATAAGCCACAACCAATAAAGCAGACTTACAGGTTGTGGTTCTGAATCTCCAGGTTGGCCAAACAGAGTCGGAACTGCACGGTCTTTCAGAATTAATCGTTTCGAAAATCCTAAATTGAACTGTGGCCCGTTCAGGAAGCAGTCGTCCGTAAAATGAACAGAACACAACATAAGGTTGGGGCTGTAGTCCCGAGGAATAGTGTCAAAAATAAATTTTAACCAGTGAATCTTTAATTCATCATCTTTTGGAAGATGAAACAGAGGAGATTTCTCCTTGCACTGACGAATACAGCGTCTCCTAGACATGGATACAACTAGCTAAACTCCACTGGTTTTGAGGGCGTGACACACACAGCTAGGCGAGCATCAGGCATTAACGTTTGTTACAAAGTGACGCGAAATGACGGTGAAGGGAAAAAGCAGTAATCACAGTATGGGGGCGTCCAAGATCAATCACAGCCGTATTAGGCTAAGTTCTTTGAAACTCAAAATAAGTGACTATTACAACTATATTTGTCTTCAGAAGAGGTAATTATCTTCACTCAAGCTTTTGCCTGCCAAAGTCGCCAGATGACACAATCTTGTGAACATAGCCATAGTGAGAAATACAGAGTTTTGTGGAGCTGTTAGTTTTAATTAGCTTTGTAGCAACTCATTTGGCAATGGCTTGAATGTAACGGACGTTCATTAATATCAGACAGTTATGCACTAAAGCAATAAGAAATTCATAAATGTCTTGATGGCTTTTACTGTCTAATTTTGTACCATCTACAAAAATGAAGTCCAGGTATTTATGAACACACACAAACTGTATACAGTTATCCAACTTTTATATACACATTTCCTTTGGGAGCTTATTTTACCAGGCCCACCCACAGCTACTCATCTGGGGGGGCACAATATAGGAGCTCTTTAATTACCTTAATTAAACTGAACTGACGCACACACCGCTTTGATTTGACCTTCGGGTTGTGATCCTGAATCTCCAGAATGGGCCAATATCAGCATTCATTTTTAAAAAAATCTAGCTTTGACCTGTGGTCAGAATAGGAAGCAATCCTCTTCAAAATTAAGGGAATACAAATAAATGGGGGGGGGGGGGGGGCTTTGCACATCTGAATAATCGTGGTAAGCATGAGTTGAAGAACCACTGATCATTCCTTCTACCCTAGAAATCAGCAGCAGTGGCAGCAAAAAACTGTCCTTTGACTCCCAGTCCTAGCTGTCCTTTGACTCCCAGACACTGTCCTGTTCACTGTAGTGTGACCATCCCGGGCATAGGCGCCGATTTATGTTTTTCTCCGTGGGTGCTCTTTAAGCCCTTTAAAAATAAATGAATGAAGGAGTCAAAAAAATGTTTGCATTTCAGAACCTCAGGAAATGGACAGCCGAGGCGAACACACACGCCTATTAACTCGACAGTAAAGCCGTAAAGTAGGCTATGCTTCAACTCACAACAGCGCCACTTCTCACAAATACAGGATTGGAGTTGAGAAGTTTAACCAACTGTCTGGCACACGTGGATTCTCAGTATTTTCCGTGGGTGCTTGAGCTCCGGAGCACCCATGGTATCGGCGCCTATGGTCCCAGGACAGTCACAGGGCAGTGTCTGACCGTCCCGGGAGGGAGACAGGACAGTTTTTGCTGCCACTGCTTCTCCTGGAAATCCAGAGTACTTGCTTCGCAAATTCAAATTGTGCTCCCGCGAGAACTCTGGATTTCCAGGGTAGATCTAACTAGGCTATCCGAGACCAATCATCTCTACTCCTAGCTGCTAAACAATTGGAAGGGGCTGCATGATACGCATGACGGAGAGCATGAAACACACCATCATAACATAACGTGACCACGCTTACAGGTCGTTAAAACGCATGGTGGTAAAACAAACTTACCTCCGCAATATTATTTCGAACATTAGCCCTACTAGGACTTGCAGGGTTGTGCCACAACTTAATCAGCGCCAATGGTGTTTTGGATGGAGTGAGCTCGCGGTCTCTTTTATCAGCAGGACTTGCTGAGGCTTCATCGTGTCTCTCATCCTCGATCCACCTCCTATACACAGGCAAATCTCGTTCCAGTCTTGTTAAAAAGGTGACACACCGCCGACAAATCCTATTCGACACTGGTCTGTTTACTACCGCCACACCAACATGAAAAAGTCTTTCGGATATACTTGGTTTCCCAAATCTATCGAAAATGTTGACTGAGTATTTGTGCAAACCAACCATTCTCATATTCTGCTTGCAAAAACGGCAAAAGTCATCTTGTATCTCCATTTCCATTAGACTTACGTCTTTCAAAACCAAAACAAACTCTTCTTCTTCTTTTAGCAGGTTACAATTTTTGTAGTATACCGCCACCAACTGTACAGGAGTGTGTAATACCACGAACTTCAGAATCCAGGCTTGTATTAATTAAAAAACAAAAACAAATTTAATTTTAAGTGGTTATTTTTATCATACACTTTACAAGCTAGCTACTTAAACTGTGAGATAGTTGACAATACTAACAAGGATTTTGTAGGGGAAATTATTTGTAAAATTATAGTCACTCTGGGAATTAACATAACGTGACCAAAGTCATTTTCTAATAATTCATAACTGGACAGATCACATGTTCATGTAGCCACCGGCCTTCTGGAGTTGAAGACCTTGATCCCATTTTGCATTGAAGATCGAGCATATTTGGTCAACAGAGCTCCGGTAGTCTGTTTCTCTCCACACAGGTCCCTGAATAAGAGGAGAAGAGGGAGGAAGCATTACACATTACGACCTATCAGATCGCCAAAGGTATAACTTATGCCATTTGTTTTTTCACTAATGTCACCTAGACAAATTCATGTACTTTTATTTCACATAAATGGTAAGGTTCATGTCATTATGGTTATTCTTTTGCTTAAATTGCAATAATGTCCTGAATGGATGACACCTACTGTATGTATGGCGTGATGTCGTCTTCAGTCCATTTCTCTCTGAGTGTGAAGAGGTGGTTGAAGCGCTCCAGCGTGTCTTCTGAGAGATCCTCCACCCGCAGCAGGGAGATGGTCTCTGGTCGGGAGTTGCGGTCCACCAGGGCGACACTCTGGAACATTTACAACACTGTTAGCACTGCAGCCAGTTTCTCAAGAGGAGGTAGTAGGAATGAGCAGAGAGAAACAAGTGCAGCAAGTCACTCTTGTATTACAAGAGCGTGATTTGAGACTGTGGTTCATGTTTTCTTAAGCTAGGTCAGAGGCAGATGGAAACTAAATCCTCACATGCAATGAAATGAGCAGTAAGATAAGAAGAAGAGTCTTGTGATTTATTTGGACTTTTTGACTCCTAGACGCCACAGCGCTCTATGATGTTTCCTATAAACCTACCTGTCAACCTATTGGACTTTTTTAAAGAATAAACCCATGTGGCTATTTTATAACCAGAGACAGTGTAAAGAGATAAAGATGGGTTTCAGGTTGGTAAAATTCTTGTATTTTTCAGTTCTACTTTACCATGTATTTCTTTAAAAAAATAAAAAGGATAAAGAGGGGTGCCTGGATAGCTTAGCTAGTAGAGTGTGTGCCCCATGCACACAGGCTCAGTCCTCGTTGCAGCAAGCAAAGGTCCAACTCTGACCTGCAGCCCTTTGCTAAATGTCATTCCCCCCCTCACTCCCCTTTCACGTTGTCAGCTGTGTTTTAAAATAAAGGCTTAAAATGCCCAAATCATAAGTATATAAGAGAGTTACAGGCTAACCTTTAGTTGGTCCAGTCTTGTGCTCATGCCCTCTGGAACGCTCTGCTGCCAGACCTCCTGAAACTCCTTTAGGTTGAACTTGATGGCGTTTTGCAGCAGCAGTAGCGCTGTGCCCCGACATACTTTATCCTCATTCAGTGCATAAAAAATGTTGTCTATATAGAGGAAGAATGATACAGAGATGTCAGTACTGTGAAATTTCAAAGTGCCATTATTATGTAGGGTTCTACTTTCAATTTACTTCTAAAAACTTCAGTTTGGTCTGTTTTTCTTTACCGTTGTCAGTATAGCGTTTCCCATAGCAGTTCAAGCAGTGCTCGATCATCTCTCTGTAAAGAAGGGATTCATTATTAGAACCTGGCTAAGACTTATCTAGATTCATAATAGATCACCAGAAAGTTGGCGTAGCCTCAACACCACTGAAAGTCAACTCTTTTTGTTTAAACTGTTAATATTTTGCTTTTCCTGTTGCATGAGCATGAGGATCACATATGTTAACTTACTTGGGTTCCAGTGGAGCTAACTCTTCCAGACTGGTTTGAAGGGGAACCTTGTTGAAGGACCAGGACTCAGAATCTACCAGCTGAGTCACATGACCGAGCAGCTTCATCTCGTAGTCAAAGTCCAACATGCGCCAGAAGCCTAGAAGACAGGAACAATGCTCTCTCTAAACACCCGGTAAGTATACGTTTTGTTATTTATATTACTAAGTATAGCTAAGAATAGAGACACTGTATTTATAAAAGCATCTTCACTCGACACTGTACGTCCCAGGAGCGACACCTTGGCAATGATTTCCTACCTATTTGTTACTTTTCAGCAAAAGCAACTTTATCAATTAATATAGTACGTGTAGTTATTAGAAAATGTCACTGTTTACCATCTATCTGACAGGCATGGATGGTCTCTAAGTGGGTCTTTAGCTCCTCTTCACTGGCCTGGATCCTCTCCAACAGATCTTGCATTGTGTACTGGTAACAGAGGAACACATACTCACTAACAACTACAATGAAATTTAAAAGAAGTGGGACACTTACCATTAAAACACTCAAAATGTAACAGTCAACTCTGTCAGCTCTACTAACAGTTATGGTTTGAAAGCCATAAACTTTTAATAAGCACTTTCCCTGTATCTACTCGGTCCTACAGGTTATGATGATTAATTACTTCACAGTATAATATGTATTTACCCTGTTATCTGTATTCTCCTCTTGCCCCACTAAAGCAGGTCCTTCATAAGGATTCTCCATCAAAAGCTTTTTCAGTTTCTTCAGTTTAGGACGGTGTTTCCGGAGTTCCCAGTAGCTGTTACAAAATCCCCAGATCTACAACAGAATTAGCCGTACCGTTAGTGTATGGAGATCATACATGCAATTAACCATTTTGTGCATATAGTACCCAGTAGGTTGGGTCTGTTTGTTTGTGTGTGTGTGTGTGTGTTACAGTTTACCAGGCAGGTACCTGTGAGTGTATCATTTCCATACCTGAGTGTGCACCACATGAGAGCTTTCCTGGCTGTTGGTTAGTTGGTCTGGTGTTCTGCATCCTGGTACAAGCAGCAGCATGTTGGATGTATCGGCTATTTTTAAATCATAAGTCTTGTCACCACTACAGAGCACTGCACGCTCATCCGTATCCCCTCGAATCACTAGACTGGAAAAAGGGAAAATTATGGTTAGTTCAACTTCATTAATTTAATTTACATATTTTTACATTTATCCTGATTATGCATCTTGGGCTACTACACTGCATCAGTTTAAATTAGAATATGCTCAATTACATTAATAATCTGAGTTACACAAGTAAAAAGAAGAAAGGAAACAGTGTGCTCCTGCCAGGATTAAATTAATAGTAGGCCTACTGCGGAAAATGTTAATTTATTAGTCAATCTACACAAAAAAGCTGACTACATTATGCTTTTAGATATTAATGAAATGACCAGACAGAGAAGAATAACTGAGAACACAAATAGTTACATCAAACATGACGTTACCTTATTAAGTGTTACACATACTATGTAGGCACGCTAATACACATTATTAATACCTTTCCCCAGATTCTATGTGTTTGCACAGCGTGTCGTCCAGCTCCATCAAGCAGTAGTCAGCAGATGAAACGTTTTCCCCAAAAGACAGGCAGTGGATTGTGTTCTGTAGATCTTCCTCCTTCAGTTTGGCGATCTGCAGAGTGGCCTGAACCTCCTCTAAAGTCCTCATTTTGGCTCAGATCGATATCGTTTCGATAAATAAGCCGCTTTTTGACTCGCGAAACCAACTGTCCCAAACTACCACTTTTCGAATGTACAATAAATAGTCAAAACTAATGTTGCTTTGTAGAAAATAACCAGAGGCTGTCAAATTTCCCCGCTCTCTTTCTGACGTGGGAAGGAAGTGTGGTAAGTAACTACGTTGAGGTGCGACGTCAAAATAGGACCGGATAGAAACTCGAGAGAAGCATAAATGAATGCTTAAATTATTATCATTGAGCATTTATTTAAAGTGTGTGGTGTTACTTACATCTAATTAGAGCGTATCCATAAAATTGCGGTATATATTGCTGCAGTAGCTAAAAATGCATGCACCCCATGATATAGGAACAGTGAAGTCGCATATCGTGTTTCAACCGAGAGAAATTACCAAACGGAAAGTGACTCACGTTGGATAAGGGTCAAATGTTTTGAGGATGTTCTGGTAATTTCGTCGAAATGTCAAGTTTCTCTAGATCTGCCCAGGTAACGTTAACCGTACAAAGTTTTTTTTTTATCTCCCAATATTAACGTTATGTGCGATAGATTAATGTAACGCTAAAGCAGTAACAGGCCGTTAGCTAACGTGCGTTGCTAACGAGCAGACCCGATGTGAGTGTTAATGTTACGGCTTACATTTTATTGTAACGGTTATGTAACGTTAACAAGGGAACTGGCACCAGCAGCTAGAGAAATACACAGGTGTCAAGCAGCGTTGTAAACCTTCACATAAATGTTAACATCGCCCGTCAAATTATGCTAGCTTGACGCTTTGTTTTTGTTTTCATGTTAACTTTTGGTAAGAAAAATATCAGTTTAGTGTCATGGCTTTTTGACAGGATTGACATAATGCTTAGTTAAAAATAATCGATACAAAGTGGCTTTTTAGCATCTTAAAACCACCACCGATTCTGAATCTGATCTGTTATCACACACACCATCACCATCATCATCATCATCCTCATCAGTATCATCGAGTATAATTTTTATGTCTGCCACATATCTTTGAGGAGTTTTTTTGCAGACACTTATCCCTTCTTTTATGTGTGGTTAATGCCACGGACAAAGAAAGAAGTACTTAGATTGACCAGAAGTGTATTTGTTTGTTTGGTGCGATCTGTAAATTATTGCACTGTTGGTTCAAGGATAACCTTAACAGGTTTATTTGGTTTAGGTTCAAGTTGTCACTTCATAGTAGTAAAAACACAGGTGTTATTAATGATGACTCCTTTCAATTAAAGAGTAAGTCGTGACAATGCAGCCTCATTTTTCTCTCTTTCTTCTTTCAGCAATGGGCAACCTTTGCTCGTTCCTGGTTCCTGATCGATGCTAGAGTGCAGCCTCCTGGAAAGATCGCGACCATGTGTGCTGTTAGATTACAGGGCAAACACAAGCCTATCTACCATGCACTGAGTGAGTACGAGTCCAATCTGTCACAGGACGCACACATGAATTCATGAGAAACTGTGAAATATAACCCTTACGCTATGTATAAATCTCATATTCCTTTTAAATCCCAACCCACTCTTTAAGGTTGTTGCAACATGGAACAGCCATATGATGGCAGTAGAGGATAAACAATAGAACACAGCTACTTAATACAGTGACATTGTTGGAATTGGCATACCAGCCGTGTCTGACTCTCTCTTTGTTGAAATAGTCAACTATTTCTTTTCATAATTTTTACCATAAGATACGCCAAACAATAAATATCTTGTTCTGAACATCTGTGCAGGTGACTGTGGGGACCATGTAGTAGTAATAAACACCAAACACATAGCTTTCTCTGGAAACAAATGGGAGCAGAAAGTCTACTCATCACACACGGGGTAAGTGCATACTACTTCACATGATCATTTTCCTTTATGTGTATCCTCTGTTTCCAATTTGTCTTTGTTCTTCAATGCCTATGAACCACTCAGAACATGTTTCAAGAAAAGCATGTCTCAGTAGCCACATTCATAGTCTATACAAAAATAATTGCATAATCATTTTTATCTGCGCTTGTCTTTTCTTTAAAGGTATCCAGGTGGATTTAAACAGGTCACAGCTACCCAGCTGCACCAAAAAGACCCAAAAGCTGTAAGTGTCATCAGCCTTCTCAATTTTTTTATTATTATTTGATACGAATTCTAAAACCTCAGATGTTCCACGGTCACATCGCCTACACCATGATTTTTTTATTATATTAAATGTATGATTTAACCTACACTCTTGGAGAGTAAGACAAGATTGCTTTGTGATTTGACATTTATCCCTTCCTTCATATGTGCTGCTCATGCATATTAATATGAAGTCGCACTTGACGTCTCTGCTGCAAAACATGGAGGCTTTGTCACAAGAGAGGAACAGCCCACGCATGAACCTTAAGAGGATAAGTCTGGCAACAGAGGATTTTTATTATTGCCAACAAGTCCCATGTAAAGACCACAACCAACAACGAATAGATCCACTAAGGAGTATTTTATGTGTGTAGCCAAAGCCTGATATAAGCCCAAGTCCTCTGTGCCAACAGAAAACTATTAATTGGTTGGTTGACCTGTTCCTTTATCATGATGAACCTGGACACTTTAGTTTATTTTTAAGTTGATGTTGCTGTCAATGTATAATCACCCACACTTGAAAATATTCCCTAAGAAATGCCCTACTCCGGTTGGATTTACAGTATAGAGAGTTAAACGATAAAACTATATATTCGAAACCTTTTAAAAAAAAAACGTACACCCCCGGTAATAAGTAATAAGCTTGGGGGTTTTGTGCCGTAGACAGGGTCGGGAGCTATTCCATTTTTTATATCTTTTAATATGTTGATTGACATCTCACAGTGGGCGCAGGGGGCTGCTCCTGTGGCTCGCATCCACTATCACTAATATTGTGTTGGGTTTGTTTTTTACCACTTGCAAGTCTTGACATGCATTGTGCTGAGATCTATTTGTTTATTGTTACATTATATTATTATCAATGGCCTCATTTTAGCGTTTGAGTGACCTTTTCACGCTCTTTCTGTATTGTACAACAGCAGACATCAGACTAATCAAAGGAAAACAAGGGGTGTTAAACCTAAATACTGAGCTTCCCGGGTCAGAAGTAATTGGATGTTGCACAGCAACAGGGGTGTTCAGAATTGTTTAACATGTCAACTGCAAAAGCAGAATGAGAGCCATACACAAGGTGTTTGTAGACTTCTTCCAAGTTCGGCTTGCGTAGGCTATAAAAATACTGTGAAATTGCTCTTGCTTTTATGTGGGAAACACTAATTGTAGGTGAATGGCCTGTAGTGGTTTCCATTCTGTAGTTTAAAACCAGAAGAGACATTTTTTCTGCTGTTAGCTCTTTGCTGATGCAGGTTTTAGTTCAGACGGTGGCCGCATACGTGTGTCCTGTCGGGGGGTTTAGTTATAATAAGGTTTGGAGTTTGGTGAGCGGAGAGTGAGAAACCGAGTTGGACAGATGAATGATTTGTCAGCGCAGCCTCTGCCCAACATCTCCCTCCAATATTTCTGTCCAATGTCTCAGTCCAGTTACACTCTCAAAGTCGAGTTCACATTTGTGCAACCAGCCTCATATTGAGGAACAGTTTTGGATGCATATGTGAAAAAAAGTATGCAAGGCTGCTATAGACACTGGCTTAAAAAATACAAAATAAGTGAGTTGATTGAATGTCAACCTTTTCCATGTGCTTCTTGTCACCAGATTGTGAAGTTAGCGGTTTACGGTATGCTGCCAAGGAATCTGCACCGCCGCACCATGATGCAACGATTACACATCTTTCCTGATGACGTAAGTCCAGTTTCTCTGTATCTCACCAAGCTGATGGCTTCAGACTGCCACACTTACACCTTAATTAACCAGGCCTATTAAGGACAATCAGAAAGAGGGCACATTATGAGGAGCACTGATATCATTTTGCAGACACTGACACAAAAGAATAAACCAGTTTTATTCATCCAGGTCACCTTTACAATTAATATCAATTAATTACTATAAAATTAATATATCTAGTGTACCATGATTGTTGCCATTGACGGAGGAGAGTATTAGTTCTCTTAGTTCTACATTTTGTGTGTGCGTGTGTGTGTGCGCCCGCTTCCCACTGGTTGTGCGGTTGTTTCAGAAGCACTCGTTCCAACTCTTTTATCAGTCAATATTTTTATTTTAACAACAGGTCAAATACATGTGTTTATGCGAAAGTGTCACAGTGACAAACCCACCGAGCATGATCATCTGCCTCAGTTGTGGGTGCTCCTTCAGCTTTTTGTTTTAGTTTTACATCACTGTTTTGGTTTATTCTCACCGCTCTCATCAGTGTCTTTTTGAGTTGCACCAGATAGATGTTTTCAGCAACAAAACTTGAGAAACCCACTGTACACTACCTGCTCAGGACCAAACAGCAGACAGTCTTAGTTTGCAACCAGCATGGGAACATAGTGAAGCATTTAGCAGCTTAGGTGGTGCAGTGATCTAGTAATCTTGGTAACATTCAATCATGATCGTTTTAAAATGATGATGGCGAGAACCACCGGCGTCACACATCACAGCTTTTTTAATAAACTGAAATAAATAAAGGACTTGACAGATTGTTAATTGACCTTGGCGGCCTGCCCAAATATTCACTGGATGCCATTTTTATCCATGTGAGAGAACATCATTAATTCCAGGCATTGGAAGAAAATCAGATGTTTAAGTTTTCACTTGGAATGTAATACATGAGGGAAGTCAGATACCTGTCGTTCTATTTTGGTCCTGACTAGATATACACCATCAGGATTGATGTTGTGCAGTGTGCATTCCTAATTACAAGCAGATGGGCTTCCTGAGCCTTTTGAATGTCTGCAGTCTCATCTACAATTCAGAGCAGTTCAGGCACCGTAAAGTTGCCTGAGTATTTTGGAAAGTGGAAATGGTACACTCTTCTTTATTCTCAGCTTCTTTTTGTTTTATCTGTCTCATTTCCTTTCTTTCTCCTTGAATTTCTTATGCTGCCCACATTTTACAGTTTAATTTCAACGTCTCCTCTGTCCGCCCCTCACTAGGAGCTGCCAGACGACATCCGAGCCAACCTGACGGAGGAGCTGCCACAGCCCAGAGAAATCCCCAGGAAACTCAGCGAGTACAGTCAGGAGGAGATAGACGCCTTCCCCAGGCTGTGGACACCGTATGTAGAAACACAAACACTCAAACAGTCTCTTCTCAAACACACTAATAACACTGTCTATGTAGGTGTCACTGTGCATAAATGCTAGTACAGATCAAATATAGCCATATAATATTTACTATTGCTTACTTATTATTTGGTGCTATTTATATTCAGTTGACCAAAGTAAACACAAAATTCGAAATGTAAACATCATCTAACCCTTAACTTTTACCTCCTAGTGACTTTTTTTAATTGAATACTTTTAAAAATTCCTCACTTAGAATCCTTTCTTCATCTTCTTCATCCTTTGCACCATAATGAGCAATCCACACTCATATTTCTGTGTTATGTTGATGAGGAACAGGCAGAAGGGGGCGATCTTGATCCGAGTTCCATGTCACATTTCTACTTTTCACACCCTCTTTGTGTATACCAAACACCCTGCTTTTGGGATACTGTAGTAAATACAGTCATAAAGTAGCATTAGGTGACACATATAGATTATTTGGAATATTTTATAGTGTTATATCTTTAAAAATAAATCGTTATATCCAATACTCTAAAACGGCATTTTTTTGCATTCAAAAGAAATATAGCTTTAAAAATCTGATGGCAGATGGCAAAGGTACCAACGATACGGTGCACTTGACTTTAGAGGAGAGCCACAGTAGGTGGCCGGTCACCGGCCGCGCAGCACAGTCTGTTATATTAATGAGTAAGCAGGGACTCACGTATTGCCCTGGCCCGACCTTCAGCAGTGAACAGTGCAGGCGCTCTTACACAGTTGTGTATTATTTCAATGACCTTATTACACAACATATGTATTAATAGATCCCATTCTAAAGCGTGCAGACCCCCTTTTTGTGGCCAGTTTCACTCTGGAACTTCAATCATGCATGAAAAGAATAAGATGCAACATTTTTCATTGTAACTACAAACACATGTGGCTGTGGTGTAAATGCTTGTCAGCCAACAGAGAGCTGTCAGTATGTGACATGAGGCACAAAGAGAACAAAGAGTGGCTGTTGGACGAGTAGCCACCTGATCCCTTGGAATAAAATCCAAAGTCCAAGGTCAAAAACTCACATGATGCTGCTCCTGTGGGAATCGAGTCATAGAAACTTACATATAGATGTAGTACTTAAATATATGACCCTTTTTTTCCTCGTGTTGACATTTTTATTCAGTGTATATAAAAGTCTTTGTTGTGTTTCCTGTGTTGTACTCTGATGGCTGCATACTGTAGTGCTCAGTGAGCTTTTATAAATTAAGGCCATAGTACTTTATGCTGTTATCAAACATATAACTGAAGGGCAATGCAATATAACAGGCCTCTAAGCTTGGGCTCTGTAGATGTGTGTCAACAGTTCAGTTGTATTGTTTAACAGAAACTTTGTATCGCAAAGATAAAAAGTTACAAAGAAATAGGCCTAGTTGTTGTGCATTTGAATATAAATGGTAAAATAACACAAACGTGTGGGGAAAGTCAGTTGTTTTCCCACCACTTCCTGTTTGGACATATGTGGAGTGTGAGAGAGCATCTGCTTTTTGACATAATCCTATTCATGGCTTTTTGAGTCGGGTATTGTCTGGCCTGAGATTAGACTGACATTGTGACCCGTGGCTTGCTGATCATGAGAATGTCGTCCTCTTGCGTTTCTCTGGCTTCACCTTTAGTAAACGTCACTCTGACAGGTTGATTGAAAGCTTTCTATCTTCCACCTGCTCATCACCATTCATCCCTCCTTCTATCCACCCGTCTCCTAGCTCTTCATTCAGGTTGATCTTTAACCAGTTGGTCCTTGTCATCCACATCTCATTATAACACCCAAGTCCACTGGTTATCTTCATTTTAACTGCTCATAGGTTGTGACTGCTGGTCAGCTCGTAAAAAGAGAAACAAATGGTAAATATGAAAAGCTTTACACATTGTGGCTCAACTTTTAGCTGCATCACAGTGTAATATACAGTAACACTGCTTTCAATACACCTTGACTGTCCAGGATGTGAGTACTGTGGAACTCGGTCATGCAACTTCAATGTGTTTCTCTACGTTGTCCATCATGGGTTGTACATACAATTTTGTGGAGTTGCTTTTGAATTGTGTTTACTACATTATTGATTTGGCGAACTTGACTTGACTTTTGGCTTAAAATGATAAGTGGAAGAATAGAACCATTTCTCATGATATTAGAGTCAGATGAGCCAAATAATAGAATTGTCATACATCTAGAATTAACCAGCCATGTAGATAGTTTTGGTTTCATTTGTCCATGTTTTGAGATACCAACCTCCAACATATCTGCCCCCAGCCAAGTCTATATGTCCCATTCCTGGCCAATCCAGACAGGACTGGACAGCATGTTCTGTAGATTATCCAAAGCAGTAGGGGCGTTGCCATTATTTCTTGAAACAAAGCTGCTTTTGAATTTTGTTGTTGTGTGAATTTCAATGCTGTAAAGCACTAAATTTCTTTCACCTCCATTGGTGGCAGCAGAAATCCCACACTCTCAAAACCTGTGCATTTACAACAATGCTGACAGCATATCAGTTATTCTGATGGGTAAGCCCTCCATTGAACCAAACATAATCCACATTTGGTTCTAATTTATTAAGTGACACCACTCAGAGGGCTCTGATCCCAAAACAGATTTCATTCAGTTACTGTCCTCTTAGTGTTTGTGCCTTGTGCAGACACGTACAGCATGTCAGCTTTACGTTCAGCATCACTGTCAGTGTGTGTGTGCGGTGATAAATGAGCCACTTCTTATTGTTTACTGTCCCAATCTTCTCAGCCAATCAGTGTGTGCGCTCAGGCCGGTAGATGTGTGGTTACCAAGGTCAAGCTAATCCTGGTTTATTTAAAGGATGGGCCTTAGCCTAGTTAATATTCACTCACACTCTGGCATATTCATTTGTGTGTGTGGGTGTGAGTGTGAGTGAGTCAGAGGAGATGGGGTTGAGGTCATTGAGGGCGATTCAATTGTTACCCTTTATTAAACACAGTTAATATTCTCTCAGAAAACGGAGCAGAGGAGAAAGATTATTATTGGATATGTGCCCCACACACAGAACCTCGACATCTTGGTAGCAGAGCTATTACAATTGCTAACGTTTTTCTACTTTGTATCAAACCCAATACAGCATGCCCTGATAATATCTGTCTGCTGCAATCTCTGCTCAAAATTAAAGGGGAAAAAACACAAAAAGAGGATGTTGTGTCTGGTCTCATTTTGCAAAGAAAAGATATGATCTGCGTGGTTTGTCATCTGTCACTTTCTCTCCATGTTTTTCCTTGTAATCGGTTCTTTTCCCAGACTCTTATGCCTCCCCATACTAATGCGTTGTCTTGTGTTTTCTACACAGACCTGAAGACTACAAGATGAAATGAAATCAAGGCTGCACGACGTGACCAAAGCACGCAACTCTGAAAGCAACAGCACACTCGATTATATTTCTTGTTATGATGCAAAAAAATCAGAGCCCTTTTTGTAGGATTTGCAATGAGATGTTATCTGTTTGAAGACACAAGTCATAACCGGGAAGCGAATATTGTGCCATCATCAACTCAAACTCTGTGCTCCTCTACACACAATATACCTCGCTGTTAGCCGTATTACCCTTGAAAGCAGACCTGAATTATCCAGAAACAGCCTGAGATTGCACCCTGTGGCTCATCTCTGATCAAAGAAAATCAGATTCTGTGAGTTTCCCTCTCATACAACCATGAAATGATCCAATCTGGCCAATAAAAATTACATCTGTTACCTAGTCCTGCCTTTGAAGGTTTCTGGGTTCACAGTAAAACCCCAATGGGGTAACTATGATGACATTCAGGCCATCAGTGTGGTTTGTCTTGTCTCAGTGTGTAAGAAATGTCAAAAGTTTTGTTAAAGAATAAATCAATTGTGTGTATGTGAGTTGTACAATAGGCTAATAAACTATTTAATAAACCTGTTCTTGTCAAGTAGTCTTTTTACATTAATGTAACCGTTAATTTAAGGTTGACCTTTTCATGTCATTAAAGTTGAAAAAATGAACTAAAACACATTTAATAGTCTCATTACAGATTTATTGGTTATAAAATCAAAAATACAAAATAAATAAATTCATATTGTACTAAGGGGCTTGCTGGCGAGACACATACCTTATTAAATCTGTTTAATTTGGACAGCTTCTCAACTAGACCTGGGCCAGCTCACAGCTCAACTTTTAGTTACTTTAGTGCTTCTTTTTTCAGACTCCAGTGCAGGACGGATAAAGTTTACACTTGTGTGTCCTTATTGGTTTAACTGACTGCTTTTAATAATAACTGGAGGTCTCATTCAGAGGGGGGGTGGGGTCAGAGGTCAACCTGTGAGCAAGCGGCTTCCATAGTAATCAGGCCCGACCGCATAAGAACAATAAACTAAACAAACTGGGGCAACAACACGAGGCAAACGACACAGAATCTGAGTATTAAAACCCAGAATAGACCTTGTTCGTTATGTAGCAACAGAAGGAAATATTGCAGGACAAAATGTGTTGGAGGTCAGATCTTTGTGAATAAAAAAGCAACACATTTGATTGTGTTCCACAGTGTTAAGGTAATACTAAATTTAACAGAAATAGTATGCTTCTACAGTTCATTTTGGGACATCAACTCCAATAATATTTGGTAAAAAGAAGCAAACTTACTGGGGTACTGTACGGAGAAAATCACTTCAAGAACAAGAAGACAAGAAGGACATAAAGACAGCATGGAAGGTGGGGAATCGTGATTCATCGTTATAAAAAGCAGCCTGTAACAATGCAAATGTTGCCAGCTCAATGTTCTCCATTTGAATTGTAAAATAATATAGCTAGTTACATACAACCAAAACAAGATGCACATGTCCAGTTACGCACTCAATGTTTGGCTCAAAGGAGACATGCAGCTTTACACAAAAAGAAGGGTTTAGTCCTGAATTCAGCTGTGAGATGGGAAGAAACAGGTCTTATCTTTACATTACCACTGGACGATGCTAACATAGATCAGGCACTTTTCGGACCCCCCTTTTTACAGAGATATCATACAAGAGTCCACAGAGCTATTTACAGTGTTTCACCAGATGGAGCAAACCACTGGATACACGGGGGGCTCTCACCACAGTTTCCATGTGTGAATAGTGTGTGTGTGTGTTGTGGCGTGCGGGGCTCAAGCACTTTGGTGAGTCCATCCTTCCTCTAAAGTCCTCCCTCTTTACTCTCCTCCATGACGACGACGTCACGTGAAAACCTTCTGGCCACGCCCGGTGACCTCACCTCCGTGTCCTCAGAGTGGATGGGGCTCGAGCGGTAACCATGGTGGCCATGAGCCAGATGTGAGGGCTGTTGGGGGTAGTACTGAGGGGGGTACCCACGGTAATATGGGTCCTGCCCTTCCTGTCCACCCTCCTCCTCCTCCTCCTCCTCCTCCTCTTCCTCCACCTCCTCATCTTCGCCTCCCTGGTTGTTGTTGTAAGCCACTGCAGCAGGGTTGTACGGCTGGTTGTAGGGTTGGTAGCCGCCGTGAGGCAGGGGTTGGACTGGGTTGGTGGGAATATTTAGGGTGAGTTTGAGTAAATGTTTCTGGATCAGCGAAGCTAACATAAAGCCACCACCTCGGGGAACATGGAGCGAAGTTAGGGCTGACGTTGGGCTAAACCACCTTAAATGCCACCATCACTTAAAAGCAATAAGGAGGCGGTGTGCTGTTAAAAGGTTACAAAACAAGTTGAATAGGAGTTGCACAGGCAGATTTGGGACCTACGATAGTCCAAACGTGTTGGTTAATAAGGAAGTGTGTTAATGAAACTTAAGGAAATTCTGATTTGTGGGCTACCCAATATTGCCCAGATCAGATCATTTCTCCAGAAAGGAAAGGATCACATGGGTCACATAAGCAGTACATGAGATGTACAAATGCAGGGGTTGTTCAGTAATAAATGCAGCTAATCAACAACAAATGAAATTCATCTCTATTTAGCTGATCCATCAGGGTTTAGAAAATGAGATTATCTTTTTGTAGAGATTTGATCTTGAAGCTGAGGCTCCTGCAGCAAACCATTGTGTGCACGAGTATTTGTTGACAGATGGCATTGAGATCAGTGGCGGTAATCATCGCAGCAGCTTTTTTTTTTTTTTTTTTTTTTTTATGTGGGAAGGTAAGACTAATCCATTTTTGTCTCAGAGACCGTAAAGGATGAAGCAGCCAGATTAACAATCCAAATCTATCAAGAAAGTTCACTGATGGTCAAAATGAATGCAGTTTCTATTTAAATAGGGATTCACAGAGCACTGTGTGCATAAAGACTTAATTTCTGGTGCGCATGTTCCTAAAAACTTACACCAGACCAAAATAAGGACACCGAGTTGACTAAAATCCCTTGTTAACTTTAAATGAGTGAATGGAAATTCTCATGTGAGATTGCTCAAAAAAATGCTATAATTTGACAGAAGATCAAACAAAAATTAAGTGTTTGTCGAAGATTAATTTAAAAAAAAGGTCTCTGTAGAAACAGAATCTAAAAACCGCTGCTGCAGGGTTATTGGTCAAACACCGGGGCCAGGACTAATTGTTCATCAAGAAATATAGAGGCCTCGAAGAAATAACTTATTAACTCAGTTTTTAGTGTTATGGACAGGGCACAGAGGGACGAGTGGAGGGAGGTGAGGAGAGGAGAGGAGGACGGTTGGAGAATTCTCCTCAGTAATCATTCCCATAGTCCTGTTGAACTTCAGTCAGAAAGAGTAAGCAAGAAAGAGAGGGAGGGGAACACAGGGAAGATGTTACACCTCATATCAGGAGGAAAACCCAACAACACCATAGAGTTGTGTCAAATCTCTATTTCTCTTTCTGTATACGAGAAAGTATGAATAAAGATTTACACCACAGACATATGTAGTTAAGGAAGTACACCCAGAAGAAACATGCTTTCTAAGTAATACTGACTCAAACTCTGAAAGACCAGCAATTTCTTGCAGTTACACACCATAACTGCTATATTTTATTACAAATGACTGAACAAATACTCATTTAAAGGTGAGTCATAACACATGCACAGCTACACTAAATTATGCTAAACTTTTTAATGAATGCTATACTATGACTTTTATTTAACATACTGTATTGTTACTTATTTGGCATACTTTCGACGTACTGTACTGTGGCTATTTTCTACATAGTATACTATGATTTCTTCATGATTTTGTGACATACTAAACTATGATGTTTTTATAACTTTTTTTGACATACTATACTATGACTTTTTTTTTGGACATGCTATAAAATTATTTTTATCGACATGCAATACTATGACTTTCCATCACTGTTTTTGACAAACTATGCCATGAGTTTTTCAACAAATACTTTGACCTTTTTATCACTTTTTCCAACCTTTTCATAAATTTTTTCGACATGCTATACTATGACTTTTTTTACTACTTTTATTGACATACGACACTATGAATTTTTTTTATACAAAAGAAATTCTAAGAGGGGTCATATAGCTTAGGGTAAGCTTTTGATTGGAAGACAGAAGGTTGAGTTTTCAAATCTTACATGTTTCAGGACGTTTCAAGGTCCAATGTCCTAAGTTAAAAGAAGACTATGCTGAAATCAAAAACTGGTCGGCCAGGTCAGAAAGCTTAGATTCATAAGCGAAGGATAAAAAAACGGAAGGTTGTGAGTTCAAATCCTGTATGTCCTATTTAATTTTGAGATCCAGTACATTAGGGAACAAGACAAATAGTCCAAAACACAGCTTTTTGTGTGAGGGCAGACAGCTTAGAGTTATAAGAGAATTTTTGGAAGCCAGAAGGTTGGGTTTTCAAATCCCATAGTTTCATTAAATAAGGCCAATACAAAGTGAAGGCAACAGATATGCCAAAACATGACTTTGGTGGAAGTTCAGATAGCTTAGAGTAATAGCAGAATGATTGGAGGACTGAAGGTGGAGTGCTCAAATCCTACAGGGTACAATTAATTTCAAGACCTACATTACAGTAATAAAAAATACAACTGTTTATTCTTGTGCTTTATCTGTTTTTATTTCTTTTAACTGTTTTTTAACTGATATGGTGAAAAGCACTTTGAATTGCCCTGTTGCTGAAATGTGCTATACAAATAAAGCTGCATTGCCTTACCTTGCCCATAACTTTTTAAGCACTTTTTTCGACATGCTATACCATTACTGTTTTGAATAATACTATGATTTTTTATCAGTTTTTTTAACATGCTATACTATGACTTCTATTAGCAATTTATTCAACATCTATACAGCTATACTATGACTTTTGTATAAAGTTATTCAACATACTATATTATGACCTTTTGATCAGTTTTTTTGACATGCTATGACTTTTGTATAATTGTTTAAGACATACTATATTATGACTTTTTTTATCAATTTTTCGACATGCTATGCTATGACTTTTTGACATGGTATACTATGACTTTTTCAACAGCCTACACTTGAATCTTCTTTTGTTTTGCTTTGTTTTTTTTTGTTTAGTTCTGCTTTATTTTTTATTGACATGCTATGCTATGACTATTTTAATGTGCTATAGTATGAGTTTTTTTATCACTTTCTTTCGACATAATATACTATGAGTTCTTTTAATCATTTTTTTTTGACATGCTATATATACTATGACTTTTTGAGCAATTTTTTCAACATACTATTTTATGACCTTTTATTCACTTTTTGCGATACTATGACTTTTCTTCGACATGCTATATACCAAGACTTTTTCAACATACTATACTATAGCAATTTTATCACGTTTATTAACATACGATACTATGACTTTCTTACAAAAACATAACATTTGAGACAGGTCAGTTAGCTATGCAAATTAAGATTTTGATTGGAAGACAGAAAGTGGAGTGTTCAAATCTTAGAAGTCCCAGGCAGTTCTAAGGGTCCAATGTCCTAAGTTGAAGAGACGAACATGCCAAAATCATACCTCTGTATGCCAGGTCAGATGGCTTAGAGTAATAAATAATAATACAATACAACTAGATGTAGAGAAAGTTGTGTTCCAGTCAATCTCTTTTCCAGCCAGTTGCTTTGGGGGGAGATACATGAAATTAATATATTATGTGACTTTTTTTGACATGCTATACCATGACTGTTTTTATGATTATTTTCAACATACTATACTATGTCTTTTTTTACATTTTTGTTTTAAATACATTTTTTGAAATGCTATACTTTGACTTTTTTTGTCAATTGTTTTCAACATGCTATACGATGACTTTTTCTCAATTACTTTGACATGCTGTACTATGGCTTTTTTGATATACTATACTGTGACTTCTTGATCACTTTTTCAACATGAACAAGTGATTGGAAGTAAGACGGTTTAGTGTTGAAATTCTATATTGTGCAATTAGTGTGGTTTTACCACTTTATTCAACAGGCTATACAATTACTTTTTATAATTTTTTATACTATCAAAATGCTATACTATGACTTCATCACTTTTTCAACATACTATACTATCACTTTTTTATCTCTTTTTTCAAAATACTATACTATGACTTTTTTGACATGCATTACTTTGACTTCATATTTTTCCGACATATTATACAAGACTTTTTTTTTTAAATCCTATACTATGACTTTTTTTTTTTTAAATCCTATACTATGACTTTTTAGACATGCTATACTATGACTTTTGTTTCATTTTATGACATACCAAGACTTTTTTTATGACTGTTTTTCGGCATACTATACTATTGACTTTTTGTACAAAGTAAATAATTACCTTTGTTAGGATTTTTTGACATACTATACTTTCATTTTTAATGACTTTTTTTATGACATACTATACTGTTACCTTCCTTTTTTATTATATTTGTATGACATGCTATACTACGACTTCTTTTAGCAATTTATTCGACATCTATACAGCTATACTACGACTTTTTTGACATGCTATACTATGACTTTTGTATAATGTTATTCAACATACTATATTATGACCTTTTTATAATTTTTTCAACATGCTATACTATGACATTTTTAATCACTTTTTTCGACATGCTATACCATGACCTTTTTTTTATCACTTTCTTTGACCTGCTATACTATGACTTTTGTATAATTGTTTTAGACATACTATATTATGACTTTTTATCATTTTTTTTGACATGCTATGCTGTGACTTTTTGACATGGTATACTTTGACTTTTGTGTAATTTTTTTGACATACTATACTATGACTTTTTTTGCAATTTTTTCAACATACTAATGTATGACCTTTTTATCAGTTTTTGCTATGCTATGACTTTTTTAGACATGCTATACTATGACCATCTTATGACATGCTATGTTATGACTTTTTTAATCACTTTTTTCCACATGCTATACTATTACTTTAATCACTCTTTATGACATGCTATACTAAGATTTTTTAATCACATTCTTTCCACATGCTATACTATGACTTTTTTTGTCACTTTTCTTCGACATGCTATATACCAAGACTTTTTCAACATACTATACTATGACTTTTTATCACCTTTATTAACATACGATACTATGACTTTCATACGAAAACATAACATTTGAGACAGGTCAGTTAGCTATGCGAAAAAGGATTAGACAGAAGGTGAAGTGTTCAAATCTTAGACAACCCAGGAAGTTCTGAGGTCCAATGTCCAAAGTTGAAAGGACGAATATGCCAAAATCATACCTCTATACCAGGTCAGATGGCTTAGAGTGATAAGAGAATCTTTGGAAGATAAAAGGTTAAGTGTTCAAATAATATTGGATGCAATTAGATTCAAGACCTACATCATAGTACAATACAACTAGATGTGGAGACAAGTTGGGTTCCAGTCAATCTCTTTTCCAGCTGGTAGCTTTAGAGAGATACATGAAGTTAATATCTTATATGACTTGTTTTGACATGCTATACCATGACTTTTTACAATTTGTTTTGACATGCTAAGACTTTTTTATCACTATTTTCAACATAATATATTATGACTTGTTCCTCACTTTGTCCGACATGCTGTACCATGACTTGTTTGTGACTTGTTTTGACATGCTACACTATGACTATTTTATCACTTTTTTCGACATGCTATACTATGACTTTTTTTGACTTACTATGACTTTTTTAAATAATTTTTTGGTCATATGGTACTATGACTTTTTACAAAAACAAACTTTGTGTTGGGTCAGATAGCTTAGGGTAATAAGAAAATGCTTGGAAGACAGAAGGTTCAGTGTTGAAATGCTATAGGGTGCAATTAGTTTCAAGATCTTTATTAAAGTAACTTTTAGACATAATATGACTTTTTTATCACTTTTTTTGACGTGCTATACCATAACTTCTTTATGACCTTTTTTTCGACATACTATACTATGACTTTTTTATGACTTTTTTGACATGTTTTTTTAAAAATAGATTTTTCAACATGCTATACTACGTCTTTTTTGTCAGTTGTTTTCGACATAATATACTAAGACTTTTTTGTCAGTTGTTTTCGACATGCTATACTATGACTTTTTTGTCAATTGTTTTCAACATGCTATACTATGACTTTTTTGTCAGTTGTTTTCGACATGCTTTATACTATGAATTTTTTCAACATGCTATACTATGAGTTTTGTATAATTTCTTTCCAAAACATACTGTACTATGACATTTTTATCACTTTTTTCAAAATGCTATACTATGACTTTATCACTTTTTCAACATACTATACTATTACTTTTTCTTTATCATTTTGTTTCAAAATAATATACTATGACTTTTTTGTCATACAATACTGTGACTTTTCATATCTTTTTCCGACATATTATACTATGACTTCTTTTCAAACTCCTATACTATGACTTTTTGATTCTTTAAAAAAATGCTATACTATAAGTTTTTTTGACATACAATACTGTGACTTTTTCCAACATATTATACTATTATAAATATATTATTATTTTTTGACATACCAAGACTTTTTTTGGAGTATTTTTCTACATAGTATATGGTGACGTTTTTATGACTTTTTTTGGCATACTATACTATTGCCTTTTATATGTAGTAAATAATTACCTTTGTTAGGATGTTTTGACATACTGTACTTTCACTTTCAATTAAATGTTTTTATGACATACTATACTATTACATTTTTTAATTATATTTGTATGACATGCCATACTATGACTCTTAATGACATTTTTAACGACATACTGTACTTGGACTTTTTATGATATTTTCATAACATACTATACTATGACTTTTTGTTATATTTATATGACATACTATACTATGACTTTAAGTGATTTGTTTAAGGCATACTATATTATGACTTTTTTACCTCTTGACATCCAGTAATGAAATATAAAATATGATAGACAAACATAAACCTAAACTTATCTATACGTTTAAATTTCAGCTGCAATATCTAGCGGCTCTGAAAGGAACAATACTACTCCAAATACTGTATTTTCCTTTTAAGTGGTCAGGGAGGCTGCATTTAATCCTTGCATGGTTGAAAAAACAGGCATGGCTCTTCTAAAAAAAACAACAACAGAAATGTTTGACTGGAATCAATTCAAATAAAATGGTTTGATGGATGAAGTAATGTCTCATCTGTCCGCTACTTTTAGCAGATGATGTTTCATTAAGACGACTCATCAGAAGCTATTAGGTATGTAGTATCCTTGCTGAGATGGCCCAAGACAATGGACCCATACATGTCCTCATCTCCATGAATATTCAAAGACGTCCAGTGTGTGTGTGTGTGTGTGTGTGTGTGTGTGTGTGTGTGTGTGTGTGTGTTTGTGTAACATCATTTTATTACATCTTAATATAGACAAATAGTTTCGGTCAGTGACACAGTTAACTTCTTAATCCATGTGGACATGGCTGTATAAGTGTCATAGTGGAACAACCATAAAAGCTAGATCACTCTCCAATTCTCTGAGAGCTTTATGAGAACATTAACCATCTCACAGTCGGCTGTCACTGTGAAAACAATATTTCAGTGTTTTATACGTGTAAAAGATGGTTTATATGATGGAAAGACTGGGCAGTGTTAGACTTTCTCAGCTTCATTAGCAAATATAAGTCTTTCCAAAGTGTAAGATGACAGATTTTAGACAAATAACAAATAAGGTCTAAATAAAGAGCAGCAAATGTTTTTGTTAAGTCTGGATATTTGGTGTTTTGACTGCATTTGGGAAAACATTTCAGTCAAAATGTTGTTTTTGTTTCAATTGCCAGAACCTGACATAATGTCTACATGTGTGCTTTTGTGTTCATTTGTCTAGAGCAGGGGTTTCAAAACGTTTTGGTCATGGTCTCTTTTGGAAACCGAAACAAATCAAAGATTTGACAAGATTTCCATTTTTGTAGAGATGCCTTCTACAGTATGCTTTACGCATTTTCATAGTTATTATCAAGTTAGAATTGTTTAAATACTGTAAGAAACACCTAAAATGTCCTCTTATCTGCTCAAGACTACATTATACTGGTTTATAAATCGTTTTATTAAATAAATTAAATGAATAGACTGCTTAGAAATGCTATAAGGGGAGTTGAATTAAAGTGTTTCCACAGAATAAAAAGCAGCTGAATGATGATTACCTCCGACGTTGTACCCCACACAGGAGTTCTGGTCACAGTATCCTGGTGGGCCAGCTGGTCCTGAGGCACCTGGATTCCCCGATCTCCCCGGTGTTCCCGGGTTCCCGGGCCGACCAGGGGGGCCCTGGCTGCCTGTCCGTCCTTCCCCTGGCGGGCCTGAGGATGGAAGCAATGTTTGTGTTAACGATGCATGAAATCAGTCATCTATAAGCATCCGGTAAAATGACTGCACCAGCGTGATGCCTGGTGAGAGGGGATAAGAGAAGAAAGGGAAGGAAAATAAACTGAGAATGTGTCAAAAGGCTATGTCCTGTCGCTGTACTATCACCTCTTCAATCTCTTCTAAATCCCTCTCACTGCTGCTGTGACAACATGGCAGAAAGGACATGACATGGCATGTCATTTGTGGAGGAGGGAGATCATAGTGAATGTCCTGAGGGCATGGAGCGGGAATAACACAGTTCTTAGCTGGGATTTAGCCAGAAGCTTCTGTTTTCTGTTTACACAAGAGAAAGTGCTCCATCAGGACTCACTTCAGCAGTCAACCAGAAATATGAAATCAATATTTTGATAGTTTTATTTGCCAACAGCTAAAATTATCATCCCACAAATATTCCAGAAAAGCACGGCAAATAAAGATGGATAGCTCTGCCTTGTACCTTTCTTTCAATAAAGAAATATATATTCAAGTTTTGAATTTCTTTAATAACATTTTTTTTGATCGGAGATACATTTTGGGGGACTTTTGTCAGCTTGTTCTTTGAGTATTGATCGCACAACAGTAAACAGAAAATCCTAGCACGGACATATTTTCATTACACAAACCCCAAACTCCACACAGCGCACAGAGAAATCAATACAGCGAATTATATTCATGGTCCAAAACGTCTGTTTGCCTTTCTCAGACAAAGATTTAACAGAAAGTAAAGCAGATCCAAAACGGTTAGGTATCTGTGGTATCATATTGTTTCAATGTTCGAAACATTTTTTTTTTTCCCAGAGGGAACACAATGAAAAAATATTCTACACATAGTAGCTCCAGTTAGGCCGCAGTTGGAAAACAGCAAAGAATGATCAGGAACAGAATTATAATAAATGATCTGTACGTCTTTCAGATATCTTACCTGGAGGTCCGGATTGTCCTCGAGGTCCCTGACTCCCTATCCCAGGATTCCCCCTCTCACCCTTCTCTCCCGGCAGACCTGGAAACACACACAGTTCAAGGTGATCCACTTTAGACTCAAAATCACATCTCAGAATTTGGTAAAAACTTTTTTTAAGGTGCTTGTAATAAGCAGTAATCACAACTTTTTGGGCTTATGACCCTTTCAGAGTTATTAACAGTTGCATCTAAAAAGATTTTCCCTCTAAACTTCTATAAGAATTTTACAAAAAAACAAAACAACAAATTTACAAATTTTGGCTTTCCTTCGTTCCAACCTTCATTAATCATCTCTGGACCGCTCAGATTTATCTTGTGATCCTTTGGAGGGGGCTCAACCACTTGAATAAAGTATCTAATTGTATATAAAGTTAGTAAAACTAGAACAACCTCAACCAGCTATAACAGTAAAATGCTACGTACACAATGTTGCATCAGTAGTAACAATCTAATTATGTAAATATATCACAGACGGACATTTTTACTCTAAATCTTAAAGTGAAAGTTGCTGTTAATACATGTAGGTCTCCTTTTTTGAAGTTACATGGCATTTTTACTGGAGAAAAGCATCTGAATAATTCCCTCACCACTTTCTATTCCAACATTGGTAATAAATTGCAAGTTTTTAGAGTAATGTGGTGGAGAAATTATACATGGATGATCAGTCTAATAAAATGTATGATAAACCCAGACTTGAGTCTGCACTGCTGTCCAGCGGTGCAGCTGTTTTAATGACCTAATGGAATATTTTTTGTGTACTCTAATATTAGAGAACCACACAAAACCGGTGATCTGGAGATTTTATGTCCTGAAGCTTTTATGACTGGCTTAATCAATTGCATCGGTAAAGAGGAAGTAAGCATAGTGAGGCTCAGAAGGAAACTTTTTATATTAGCACAAAAAACTGTATTTTCTACACTGGGGGCCTTGTGATATTTTCTCTACAATGGCCACTAGTTGACCCACAGTCTCTCTATATTCAGCACAATATAGTATGCGGAATATAAATGGTTTCATCTGTTGAGTCTGAGCACAGCACTGTTCGGGATTCTGGTATCCGCCTTACAGAGACCATCTGACTTAATTATAACATGTCTAATTTTCTTAAGCATACCATACATCTTTTAAAAGATTTGGACTACTCTGGTGTCAGTTCAACAAGTGTGTGTGTGTATGTACATATGTGTGGTGGAGCAGTGGCAGCAGATCGTAAATATTATTGGAGAGAATCATAGGTCTGAACAGCTGAAGAGGAGGTAACCATGCTGGATATTTCCTCACAGCCGCTCTCAGCTTTCCTAACCCTCCAAATGTGCAGGCTCATTCGGTATGTGGTTCTTTAGTGTGGGTTGCGTGTTTTAGAGATGAAGATGGAGCCTCGTAAAGGCCCTTATTTCACTAAGGGCTTTGGGCGGGGGAATGACCTCATGGATATCAGAGTTACTGTCTTTTGGCCAGGCTTGGACTTTATGGGAGCTGTGATCCTCACTATGAGTCAGAGATCAGGCCAGGCCACGAAAAGCAGCAAACAAGCAGGTAGGTTGAAGCTCCCCAACTGGAGCAAGTTTTATGTTCTTTTCACAGTAAAAGCCCCTGGCTATTGCTGAAAAGGATGATGCATCTCTTTACATCCAGTAATGAATTTGATTATTTCACAGCCACAGAAAGCTTTTGCCAGCTGTGGACTCCTGTTATACATATACATTTATTACAACACCAGCGCTGTATACAGTCCCGTCACAATAATAATCTTCATCAAAATAACTGCCTCTGTCACTGATTCAGAGGACAGCCGAGATGGATGTGAGATGATGAAATTAAAATGTCAGCTACAATGATGCTTGACCTACTTTTTTGTGCAAAGGACATACAGTTTCCTGTTGTTTTTCTTAAACTTCGCATTATTTTGTTTCACATTAAAAAAGCACATTTTACATACACTCTACATAATTTTTTACGAGATGATGATTATGATTAAGATTAAGAAGACACTAATGAATTTTATTTCCACTTTAGGTTTCAACAGTCATTAAGATAATCTTGCAAAGCATGAAGTTTGGATTAGGTTGTTTTTCTCATTACTCTCATTTCCTGTCAGCTCTGTAATAAATGCATAACATGCCCCAAACAACATTGCACTTAATTAATTACAATTAACAAATAGACGAGACGCCAATGCTCCATACTCTATACTCTTCTATACTGCATAGTAACTAGTTTTATCATCTTATTTTCCACTCACAACATGAGTTCATTGATTGTTATTGGTCTGTATATCACTGGGATTATAAGAGATATACTGGATGTATATGGAAATTCCCAAGTATATTTCTCTCTCTCTCTCTCTCTCAACATGTGTTGTGCATCCTGTAAACAACTATCTTTACTCATAAACACAACCGTAAAAATCGTTCTCTCTCACCTCTCTCTCCTGGTTGTCCATTCTGGCCGCTGGTACCAGGGAAGCCGGGCCTGCCAGGTGGCCCTTGCTCTCCCTGAGCACCTGGGAGGCCTCTCCTACCTGGCTCTCCAGGTGGTCCGGTTACTGTTCGGACTGACACAGCTGACTGGACAGGGATCTGGTTCAGTATAGAGTTATAGCGAGACAAGTGGCCTGCGGGAGGTAGAGGGGGAGAATGGTTTGAAACGATTTAGATTTAGATTTTTGACATTTTAAGAATGTTTTCTGATGTGATTTTATTATTATGTTAGACCAATAAACCTTTAATATGAATCTATTAATCTCTAAATATCAATATATATACAATCTATGGTTATACCACAAATCAAACATAAGCGAGTAGAAGAAAAGGGAAAAAGTGAAGCCAGAAGAGGTCAGAAAAGAACCTTTTCAGTAAGATAATTGTACTTCATAACATGCTTGTGTTAATGTGTAAATATCTCTGATTACTGACTCTGGATGAGCTGTTCACACACTTGCCGCGCAATGGCACGCACAGCAGCTTGTGATTGCACATCACCCTGGAAAACAAACACAGAGCTCTCATGGTCTGATATTACACAACCACCCAGTAGACTGATACCACTTCTAGTTGAGCAACCACAGGAACATAAAGGATAGAATTAACTGACTTAAATTGTAACTGCTAGTTTTACAACCCTAACCTCTAAACCCTAAATTCAGTTTACTTGTCACAAGGAGTTTGACGCAACCCATGAAAAGAGTTGGAGGAGCTTTCCAACGTTTGAAAAAATAACCCTGCTAATGTCATATTGATGTAATTAGCGATGCAACTTAAAATTGTATCCATAAGGCTGGCATTACAAACTGACATTGTGAAGTTTGAGTAGGGTCATTTCGGAGGCAAGAGGAGGGTCTAATTAAATTTTGGGAAGTAAAGGATCCAGCAATTTTGGCTCTTGACTATTACTAGGGAAGAAAAGTAACCATTTTGCTTTGATTTTAGTGATTATTTAATTCCCAGACTTTGTAGAAGTAGGTTTGAATATCCCTAATAATAATATTCTAGTGAAAACATATTGATTTTGAGTTGTTCAATTGTCTCTAAACCTTTATTAGTTGGGTGTTATGGAGTTGAGACTTGTCTTTTAAGAAGTTAAAGCTCACATGGTCAAACATTTAAAAGCCATACATACTTATCTTAAAATTACGGGCTAACTGATTTTATCTCCTCTTTTGCTGTGCTAATCATCGTCATATAATCATTAATATGACATCTATATCGCAATGCGTATATCTAAAAAATGTATTAGGTAGAAAAGCTTTGTTGGAAATGTTTCCCCTTAAACTTTCGTGTTGAGTCTTAAAACAAAATTGAACTGCCGCATGGTACAAATGTCCCTAACAGTTAATGAAATGGGGCAGAAACTGGAATTAGAGGTTTTGTTCAAGTTGGCAAGTCTCTCAAGCCCTCAGCAGTGAGGGCCTGGCTACTGTCAGCAGAATTACAGACCCTGCTTAACTGCAAATGTGAGCTAGGAACACTGATTTGATTTGTTTGGCTCTAAACAAGGTTGAGGGAGTAAAAGAGAGAAATAAATGTTTGTGCAAAAGAGGAACGAGAAAAAGTGAATGTGTACTGGAGGCTAATTTGGTTTCTACAAAACAAGGGTGTGAAGCATTACTGAGTAATAGTTTGAGTTTACTTCAGCAAAATAACAACATTTTCACTGCAAAACAGAGCAGTAAAACATGATTTGTTCTAAACAGTGATGGAAGTGTGTGTGTAGAATGGCTTACTCTTTCTCCCTTATCGCCTTTGGTACCAGCAGAACCCTGGAACATAAAAGCACAGGAGATAAACATTTGACTCGGATGTGTATTCAGAAATAGCAATGCTCATCTCTCTTCCTCTCTATCCTTTAATGTCCCCACCACATTACTCTCAATTTCTCTCCTTTGCTTAATCCATCTACACACACACACACACATGCACACACACGCAAACACACACACACCCCTTTCTTCTTTGAACGAACAGCTGGTATGACTAAATGCATTTAAATGTGGGTTCAGGTTCTTTTTGTCCTAAAGACAAAACACACACACACACACGCACACGCACACACACACACACACACACACACACACACACACACACACACACAGACACACACACACACACACACACACACACATACACACACACACACACACACACACACACACAAGCTCCAAAGTATGTGTGACCACAAACAGAGTGCAATTTTGTGCATGGATGTTCTCTCTTTCTGCTACTGCCAATATTGTATAACACACAGATGCATATCTGATCACAACACACATGTACACACAAAAACCTGCCAATCACATAAAAGGGGTTATGGCCTATCACAGTGTAACGCATTGTGATCCAGAGGCAAATAAAAGACAAGTATTTCCTGGCCACAGAACCCTTTGCTGATATGATAAATATCAGGTTGATGTTGTTACAGCTTTTGAATAAAGCTTGTTTATCTTGGGGGAAACATGTCCTTGACCAGCAACTGACTGGCTGTGTGTTGAGTGGGCTGGTGGATAGAGAAGGATGAGAAAATGCTTGTGCAAGCCTGGCATATCATTGAGTATGTCTACTATATTGCAGATGACAGAAAGCTTGTGCCAACATTTGACACAGCTGCTGAAATGGAGTGCAGGTCTCCACAATAAAAGTCTTCGCCTGGACGTCTGTCTGGATCTCCTGAGTCTTCCTGGGCATATAAATGTCTTATCAGGGGGACATGGAAAAACCAAATCTAACTGTGTGGGAGCCAACGTAAGTAACTGAAGGGAAAAAGATATCTCTGATACAAATCTGATTTCTGTTATTATTTTATTAAAATTATCTTCCCATAGTGCCCAGTACATGCAGAGTCTGTCCAGAGTACAGAGTCAATGTTTATTCACTCAAAATGTTCTACACTTCATCAACACTGTTCATGACTTTCTTCTTGCATAGCGCTTCAATGTGGACTGATAAAACAGTCACAAAATGACTTTTTTCTTTTGTAATTGGCAAAGCACGTGTGATTGCTACCAAGTCAAGCAAGATACATAAAAATTCTTGCAGGTGGTTGAGAAAACCAAGCAGTATTTTGTCCAGGTCAGACACACACACACACACACACACACACACACACACACACACACACACTTGGACTCATTAGCTCCTTTTGGTCAGAGATCCTGCAATATCACTGTAAAGAAGACCCCTCATAACACCGGCTTTGCTTTTTTACATTGAACCAAACAGAGCCGGCATAATGCTGCCCCAGTTGTTATTTTAGATATTGTGCCGGCTTAGCGGCGGAGCATCAATGCTTCCATCGTTCCATGTCCGTACCTTTTACACAGAACAGTGAGGCAGAATAACAATCACACCCTGCAAAGGCTGTGTCTAATGAGCGAAAGCCACACACTTAGGAAATCATCAAGTGCTACAAAGACTTAAAATACTTCTGAGGTCAGCTGTAAATATGGAGATATATGAAACAGTTAATGACAAGTAAACCAAATTTAATGATTAATTCAAATGCGTCGTCAAGGTGATTTCTGCTGCTGTTGACAAGGGACTTCTGTCACGTCTGCCTCATCAAGACTTTGACAACTTTGAACAGTTGACTCTTGTTCTCATACAGACTCGTACTTGGCAAAGACCTGCCAATAAGCTACAAAAAAAAACGTTTTTTCTGTTCTGTATTATGAGGTTTTGTGAATATTGATTTTGAAAGAAAGAACAACATTTCCAGAATAATCATGTCATTCCTTAAACAGAACAGTTTAGGGTTTCACAGTAGACACTAGTACTGCTAACCCGCATCTTTACATATACTTTCATCTTGCCCTCAATGGAATAAATCCACTGTCCTTCCACTGACCTAGTGCAGTGGGAGAGACGTGCGGCCCTTTTGTGCCCACCTCAACAAAACTGACACACAGGATTAACTTCCATGTCGTAAGGTTAAGTTGTAACATGATGAAACAAAATGCAAAAATTTGCCTGTATATTTAAATGGCTGCTATTTCAGATAAAAAACACTTAAAGAGATAAAAATATTCTCTTGCAACAAAACCTGGTGAAAGGTGGCAGGTTGCAGAATGTGGACTGCTTCAGCAGTTTTTAAGTTGAGGGGAAACTTAAAGTTTAACAGAGAGGGAGGTCTGATTTTATTTTCTCCATTTGTGTATTTGCTGCCCGTGCATACATGTTTTTATATGGGTTGTCTGTGTCTTCTGTGTCTCAGAGATTCAGAGATGAGGCAGATGTGATCTCTCACTGTTTGTGTGTGTGCATGTGCATATATGTGTGTGTGTGTATGTGTGTGAGAGAGAGAGAGAGAGAGGGGGAGAGAGTTTCAGTAAATGATTTATAGCTCTTTCTCTCTGAGCCAAACTTTGTTGCAGAGCTGACCCAACACTAGATAGATTAGCTGTCATCAACATCACAGTATCATCTGTTCCTGTTAGCATTACACAAAGTTTGGAACCCAACATCTTCTCCTCCGCATCCTTCTTTGTGCGTGTGTCTCTTGCACATATTTCTCTTTTTATTTTACCGGGCGAACTGACTTACTGTACTTTTGGAAAGATTTTTGTTCCGTAAATCCTAAATCACCTTTTGAGATATGTCTTTCGGATCATAACTAAGATAAGCCTTATTAGCATACCAAACTTAAAACGATACATTTGTCCTTATGAGGCTGCGTCAAATACTAACAGGCTGTTTCCAGTCAGGATAAGGAAGATCTGAAAGTGGAGCAGAACTAAAAGGAGAAGAATAAACAATCTGTGGAGCATGAGCTTCTTGTCAGCTTTGGAACCGAACCACTTTAAAAAAAATGTTTAAACAAATCGGTAACTTTGTAATGCAGCTCTGTGATTGTTGTGCCTGTATATTTAGGGAGGAATGATAGGGAGAAAACTAACTCAAGAAGAGATATCAGATGGACGAGGAGGAAGTAATGGGGAGGTCATGTCCATCTGATTTCATTGTTAATTTGGATAAGTTACTGTCAAACTCTAGAGTGGACTTTTCAAATGCATTTCAATGGAGTGTTTATGTCGCAATATCAGTATCAGAGGTTTTTAAAACTAAACAAATACAGTTTTACTCACAGGAAGTCCTTGATCTCCTTGGGGCCCTGCTGGCCCACCAGGTCCTGTAGCTCCTGGTGCTCCTGGGGAGCCCTGAGAGAAAGACAGGCAATTAGTGAAAGAGACAACAAGGAAGAAGGAAGGTGACAGGAAGCAGAAGGACCAGTCAGCCCATGTGTCAGGGTGATCTTACAGACAAAATGATGCTGAAAATAATAACAAAAGAGACTTACAAGGGGTCCAGGAGGTCCTTGTTGTCCCTGTGGTCCACTATTACCTGGCAGACCCTGACAGACAGACGCAAATGAAAACACTCATTTTACTAAATATTAGCTGAACTTTCATAATTATAGGTTGAACTTTGTTTTGCACAAGTCCTTTCTAAATGGCCTGGGGGATTTCGTGCGAGTCTCCAGACTAAACCGACAGCATATTTTTCTACTATAATTAAACATACAGGCTACTGAGAGAAACCTAACTCAGACCGTAGCTGTTGCATCTGCTACTTCTATTGGTTGTTGTGCAAGCTCAGTCTACCAACAAATGCCACGTATCAAACCTTGGTTTGGTTTTAACAGCTTGTATGAAACACATTTGCATATTTCCTAATGGGTTTTCACAATAAACCAGTTGAATTATTTGTAATCTACGTTTGAATTGCCTCAAGGTGCCTCAAGGTAAAACTTCTCCATCATTTAATGTCTTCTCCATGACGGTGTGGTTTGAAGGAAACGTATGAGTATGAAACTGGAGCTTTCACTACAGAAGCACATTCATACCTACTGTATGCCAATTCTGTAAGGTCTGGTTTGGTTAAGGTAGGACATATAATAACATGAAATATAATAACATGATGATGGCTTTGAAGTTTCTCGATATTTATAGGCAATTCAAATTGAACAAATTCAGTCTTATTAATACACATTTTGGAAGCTGAACTCAGCATCAGATGGTCCTGGAAAACAGCTTAATCTGAGGTTCAGTTAATACTATCATGTTAGTTTGGATTTTAAAATTTATTTTGTGGTCACACATTGTGGCTGATGTCCTTTCAACATGGACACACTTCTTATGTTACTTAATTTAACCTGTGTAAGGATAAAAGCAATGAATAAAAATGGGCAGTCTACAGTGTGCTATTACGTAAGTTTAAGAACTTGGACAGATCACTAAAAAAAGTCATTAGTTTTCTCCTATTTCTGTAAATATCTTTTGGATGGGGGTTATGTCTTGCTTGTATGCTTAAAAGAATATGTATTATTTGGTAAGACAAACACATCTTGGAGCAGGGAATTCCCCTGTGGCTTTATGTCCTAAATGCACCCCACAACACATAAAGCATCAAAATCTCATTGGAGTCTTTACCTTCCAAATACAGTAAATGTACCAAAACCAAGGTTTGACTGCAAAAAATCTGAATATATTGATTGATAACATGTGCTTGAGCTTCTCTGAAAAACTGTGCCAGATTGTGACATCAAAGAACTCCTCAGTGAGAGTCACTCCGGTGTCACACAGTAAACACTCGTACTGGTAAACTCACTAATGGGACTCTGGAGGCGGCCTTGGTTCCTCACAATGTTTAAAGTCTCCAAATGATAGTAACTTTTTACTTTTATCAGAAGCTCATCTGGAAAAAAAGATTCATCGTTTGTGACATTGGGACGAGAGTCAGTCTGTTGTCACACTATAAACGTTTGCCAGTACTGGCAATATTATGATCCAAAACAAACATTCTTTTACTTTTTTTCATATAAGGAATTCAGCCTTCGGCTTTCTCTCACAGGAGGTCAGGCTCATAAAAATGTATCACTGTTGTTGTATTCCAAGCTGTAACAGCTTTACGGTCTAACTCAGACTTTATGCATGCTAAAATAACCACCATAAGGTTAGGTGTGTTCTGTATTAACAATTATATTCTATAAGACTGAACCTTTTTATTCATATTGAAGTTTTTTCAAAGCACTCTGAGGTCAACTTGGTTGCTAAGTCAAATTTTGATGAGAACTGCAACTTTTAGATGTTGGATAATAAGTCATCAATTTATCTTAAATAATAAAGGAATGAGTTATGACAAATAGTGACAGAATGTTTTTACGAGCCTGTGTCCTGGGAAGAAAAGCTATATCAACTTAGTTCTGAGTTGAAAAAAGGGGGAAAAAAAGCCCTAGTTCTGTTATGCAAGCCTCAATGACAAAATAAAGATGTATAGCTTTCCGTGATCTATTTCACGTTGATATGGACAAATATAGTACCCGGGAGACAGTTCCTATTGTTTCAACTGACCTAACTGTCCACTGCTGCGAAGTCTTTGCCAGACTTTTTGTTTTGGGCTTTATACACCTTACAAAAAATTTTGTAGTGTTTATTCCCAGTGGACTAGTTTGATGCTGCTAAGTTTCACTGTGAGTCACCAAAGGGCTAGATGCTTTCCCTGGTCTTCTTTGTACACATTGGATGATACATTACAGTGGCTGGAATAAACCCTCACTAAGTGGTAACCCCAAAAAGTTGCACAATCATTGTGAATTAATTAATTTTCAAAAGCTGCTTCTTGTTCATAAATAAAAAGTTGAGTTGGCTACATTCTACTATCCATATCGCTGTTAAATGAATAGTGATAGCAGAAATTGCTGTTGCATTGTTGACCTCTTGAGAATTGATTCTTGTCAGTATTCACTGCATTCCCTTCCCTACTTCTTTCAATGCATCCACTGGAAAAAAAAAAAACATTTGGAGGAAATTCAGTCTAAGCACGCTGCTGTAAACATCAGTATGTGGCGCTGCAGTTATTCTGCAACAATAAAAGTACTGATTTGCGTTTCCTGTCGTGTTTGGAAACTAAATTATAATTGGCCCTTTGTGATTCTACAAACATACCCCATGGTGTAATTCTTTTGTAGCAGTCCCTACCAACAAATATAAAATACACAATAGATCTGTAACATCTTGCTGAAATATGGATATGGGAGGCCTGTCATAATCCGTGCAGCAAAGGGGCCTCTTCTCCCAATATTTAGCAGCTAAAATGGCTCCCCGATTAGTAATTTCACATGATTGCGCTCAATAATTACATTAGAATACATGCAGTGTGTTCTGTGAGTGTGGGTGTGTTGGTGTTAAATCACCACACAGTTCAGATTAGGGTGGTAATTCTAAAATTTGAGGAGGACCTGACACAGTGAACTGCTCAACAGGGCTTTGTTAATGGTATGATAAAAGAATCAAGCTGTGAATATTCTAGATAAATATTGTTTGCGTGTATTGAGTGATTCAAGATCAAATTCAAGAGTTTGCAGAGTCAATCCATTGCAGTGTTTTAATATATATCTTATATATATACATATTCTTAAATATATAATGTGTTTAATATAAGTTGATTATTGAATTGGTTTCATCATTCAGGTTGTTTCCACGTAATTTATGTGTATCATTGACAATGAAAGATAACAACTGGTGGTTATATTAGTGACATCCCTGAGCCAAATGGAGACACACACACAACCTATCAACATTACTGCTCAACATGTGACGGGTACAGAAATAAAACCTTGCTCACTTTGTCTACATGCTATAGACATTTACCCAGAAACCTCAAGCACACTGCTGCTTCAAACAACAACAGCAGAAAACAAATCCCTACTAGAAAGCATATTAAATAATTTGGCACAGATGTTAATTTACAATGTTATGGTTGGTACTGGGATCTTTAGTTAAAATGAAATGTGAGTTAAAGTTTTTCTTGCTATAAGTTTATGAACTCCAAACCTATCTGGCATCAGAGGACGAAACCCCCTGTAAACATATAATTGTCCTGAAAGAAACCACATGACAAGCCTAAGGTCTATGTTCTGAAGGCTACCACTGAGGGGATTAGCATCTGGACCGCTGTCAGCCAACAAACAGACATACAGATGGATTATATGTGGAGTCTTTCACCTCGCCAGGAGCAAGGCCAGGACAAAACCTTTCTGTTATACTACGTATTTGGATAAAACATCTTCTTGCTGCATGTCGACACATCACGCTCTGGCAGCGTTACTGTTTTGGTATTTACAGCCCAGTTGGGTCTTGTAAGGCCTGATTCCTTTGTCAACTACAGTTACTACTACACTGTTTTCTACAAATGGGGGAACACTTGTATGGTTTCATGAAGAGACATTGATCTTAAAGCAATTCTAAAAACACGTTTTACTTGTTTGTGATTGCTGGATTCATTTTCATACATTCATTCATACATTTCCTTCTTCTCAAAACTATTTACAAAGTACCTTTTTTCATATCTTAGAGCACCCCTTCAACTAGTTATGACGGTTGCGCCAGAGTCAGGAGGGAGTTTTTACACCCCATTTAACTCAAAACTAAATAAAAAAAGACTTATATTGTCTACATCTCTGTATACAATATCCTCATCTATATATACTGTCTGTCATTGCCACGGCAGTAGAATAAATACATACATCACAAAGAACCACATTGTGTAAAAGTAACTGATAGAGTGTATGTATACTGTATGTTCTTACCCTTACTCCTGGTGGGCCGTCTCTACCAGGGGAGCCCGAGCTTCCAGGAACACCCTAAAAAACACACAAACAAGCAGGTTTGACTCACTATCACAACACTGGCTGTGGTTCAGATACACCACAGCATGCCACTGGACATTTTGAGATGATATAAAACAGAGCATTTAGAAATGTGTTTACAAGAGTCCCAGGAGCCGTCAGACATTTTATCTGCCAAATTACATCCAGTGTAACAACAAATGTCTTTTTTCTCTTAATAAATAAAATGCACATACAAATTCAACCGAAGGTCAAAACAGTAATGGGTTTGCTGACTTGTTAAACGATGCTTTGACATCAGTGGATGTAAATTTGATTTGTGGGAAAACCAACCTTAGGGTACAGGACAGTCTCTACATCAGCAGGCCACCCGGCTGCTCCATCTCCTGCCCCATTTCCAATTCATCCACCTCTCTGCAGGTCAATGCACACAGCTAACTCCAAAAGACTGTCATGGATAAGTGGTGAGGTGATTTATCTCTGCACTTCAGTATTAGTGGAGAGCCCATAGAACAGGACAGTTAACACTGTTAAAGGTCCTACAAATTACAGGCCAGGGTTGCACAGGACAGGCCTCTTATGATTAACGATGTGCCGTTGTTTAGATGTTGGCTGATGTGCATTCTCCTAAGACCTCTGCAATAGTGTCTCTCCTGCCACTTTCACACGTGTATCTACAAACCTCAACACACACACAGGGAAGTAAGCCAGTACAGCAAATTTTTTCAAGAATTTTAAAGAAAACTGGTTGAAATATTGAAATTGGTTTACTTGTTAGACCAGAAAATAAAAACTTTAAGGAATCAATTACACACTCAAATGTTTAAACTTGATTAAAAAGGATAAGAAGTTTTTTGGGTAGCAAAATTTTAACCCATACATCCCTCTAGTACGTGCTTATTCGCAGTATACAAACAAAATATACTAAAAATAGAACTACATATTTATTCACCACTATAATGTAGTTATAGGCAGAGATAATGAGATTTTTTAGTGTTTATTAATACTTATTCAACAATTATAACTCCTGCTGTAAAGCAACTGTAACTTGCATGTAAATAGATAATGAATGTTAAGCTGTAATTAATATAAACTATTAAGTATTTGTCATTAACAGTTGATAAATACTTCACAATTTTTATCCAAGTAAAACGTTAGGTTTAATTATACTGTATATCATTTATTATTACAGCTATGCTATCTTAACTCATAAAGAGTCAAAATTGTTGATGAATATATTAATGGACATTTATAGTAAAGTGTTTAGGTACTGCTTGCAAATGTTAAATGGACAGGTTAAAATAAAGTGTTCCGGATTTTTGCTTTGTAATTGGCATATATGGCAGGATACAAGTGCATAAACACACGTACACACACCTATCTGAGCCTCTTTACCAGAACCTGAGAATAATATGAGACAAGCCAAAGAATTTAATGATCAGAATTGCGAGTGTGCAAGTGGTTTGGTTCTGATTCAACACATTAGCCTTGTGACTGTTTGCCGCAGAACACACACACACACACACACACACACACACACACACAAGAGCAAGAGCAAGAGCAAGAGCAAGAGCAAGAGCAAGATAGGACGTAAAGAAGGGCAACTACATGTATCTGCAGAAAAGCTTCTGTACAAGGAGACCAGGTTGAAATTATTGCCATATACACACACACACACACAAACAAACAAACAAAATCTATATCTCTCTCAGACCAGAAACACACACACACACACACACACATACACACACACACACACACACACACA
>NC_048412.1:13150301-13197801 GCF_013103735.1 Etheostoma cragini
TGAGCCACACACACACACACACACACACACACACACACACACACACACACACACACACACACACCTATTCATATTCCTATCTCTGACAAAACACATTATTACTTGGTAACATAGTGCGGCACAGGGCCGCACTGCCAGCTTTTATTAATAGGACTATGCAGGCAGAGAGAGAGCTAGATAGTGCTGTATCAAGCAGTGTTGCAGCTCTCTGATAGCTGGTTCAGAGACTAGTGGTCTTCTCCTTATACAAAGGGTTATTGCTCATTCCTCGCTTAGAAAAACTGCAAAAATCGTACAGCTGTAGTAAAAATCAAAAAACACTACGAGTGCAACTTCCAATCAGCAACTTGATTCTGGTCTAATAAACTCATAAAACACACACACAAATATATCGAAGCCATTTCGTGAGCCAGACAACAGAACAATCAATACAAATGGATTGAAGTCCAGAGAGAAACTATCAAAAGGCACATCATTAACAGCATCAGCATAACCAGACGTTGTCTTTCCAGCTGGCTCTGCATCAGCACTAAAATAAACACCTGGACAACTTTGTTCAATGTAGTCTTACACTAATACCTTGTTGACACAAACTGTCTGAGTGATATAATCAAAGTATTACACAATCATCAAAACCTTAGACTAAAGGAACAAAACATTGGCCCAGATGTGCACCACTATAAGTACAATGTCAGCCTCACACTTTCGTTGCACACAGTGATTTGCAACACTTAACACACTTGTATACGTTAGACACAGAAGTACATGATGATGTCACTTCCTTGCAATTCCAAAGCACTGTGAAATTACCACACCTATGAGCCGTTCTGTGAAACACAGCCATAAGGTGCATAAATACATGATTGCTTAATTGTAGACACACCAGTCAGGTTTAAGCACTATAAAAAAGTTCAGTATTTTCTGTACAGTATATTCAGTTTCAGTCAGTTTCTTTTTTTTTTACTAATTGCGACCTGTACTGGATAGAGTATATTATGTGTGTCTGTTGTTTGCTGAGCTAACAGCACACTACTGTAGTAACATGACCACTGGGACATGTTTTATTGGTATTCTCCATGTTGACATGTTGACTGATTTGGGTGTATGGAGAGAAATAAATTATATTTTCCTCAGTCTGCAGCATTGGTCTTGTGTAGTGTTGGATGAACTTATTGTATATTTGTGCTCATTTCTGTGTACTTCATTTATAGTACTCTAATTACGAGAAGTATAATTGCTGAAGTAGAAGTGTTTTAGGTTAGCAACAGAAGTGTGAAACTGGTTCAAACTGAATTAAGTCATATGTAATGTGTGTGTTTCAAATAGTAACAAAATATTGTATATATCATTATTACATATAATTTGTATTTTATAAACTATTGTATAGTTTTTGCAGGTGTTTCATTTTGCAAAGGGTCTGAGGTGTTGTGCTAATTGGGTGTGTGGTTGTGCTAATAATGTGTAGTATTTTGAAAACCTGGTCCCTGTTTTCAAAATGGGGCTTACAATGTTGAAAAAAACTGTAATAAGGAGTACTACAAAGCCACTTCATTTACTCTTAAACATTAATAAAGATACCCTGCAGAGGGTGATCAACATCCTAAAGTACAGTACGGTTCAGTACATGAAAGTGGGGGGTTGTTAAAATAAACCCTGACAATGTGAACAAACTGATATCGAACTGCCTTTGAAGCACACTGTACTATGATGGGATGGTCTACATAGTAGAGTGTGCTCCAAAGGCAGTTGATGGGTCGGTCCATCATAGTGCAGTGTGCTCTAAAGGCAGTTCAATATCAGTTTGTGATCGGCAGATAGGAGCAGTGACTGTAACAAGCTGTGATTTGGTGTGGAAAAAAGATAGTACTCCTTTATGCTGTCTGCAAGAGCTGTCTCTCAAAATCAAAACATTTGCACTGTCAGCTCTACATGGAGAGCTTGACTGGAGATACATCTGGTTGTAATGAATTTAAAATGAGTTTATTCACCCATTCTCTGAAATGTATTTTCCCTTTACAGATCCTTAGTAGCTTATCCCAGGATGTAGTGTGTAGAAGGCAGAAAAAATCAGTTCAACACAGGGAATACAAAAACAGAAACAGGAAATAGATCTAACAATGGGTGCTATCCACTGACATGAATATAGTGGTAAAACCCTTATCATATTTTTTCTTTTCTAAAAATCTACATGGATGTTCAAAAATCTATTACAGGCAAACCTTGAGCCCTAAGTCAGACTGGTTAGCACCTCTACTCTGTGACATCCTTCAGTGATTCTAGGCTCAGAGCCACAATGGAATCCACCATCTTTTTTCATTTGTCCTGGACCTCAGACAAAACAGTAATGGTGTGTGTGTAAGCTGTGTGTGTAAAAGGGTTCCTGCTCACTTCTAACCACACTGACATTTTTCAAAGGGTAAAAAAAATCCATCTCAGCCTGCAGGACAATAAAGGTAGAATGTGTGCTATGTTTCCAGTTGATAGAATGTTGGCTCCCACATTCTCCACTTTTGAACAATTTTAAGAAAATAAGAAAAATGTCTTGAGACGTCTAGAAGAAATTTCAAAATAGTAGTCAGATTAGTGGAAACAGGATGGGCACACTATCTGTTTTATAGACTTGATTTAGGGCTCAAAAGGACATTTTAATGTTTTAATGGGGTGATAATGAGGTCATAAGCCAAGACAGTAAAATTGATAGAGAATAATTAGGAAAATGATCCGGAAGGAAGCAATCTGCAACATAAGTGGGCCAGGACTTAGTGCAGTTAAAAGTTAAGGACAGTATTATGACAAATATTGCCAACATACTGTATATCCCCTATCAGCCAATACTTTCATATATCACACATTAACAAAATTGTTGCCTGAGTAAGGCATTATACTATATTTTGCAGTGTGTTGTCTAGCTCCCTTCTTCACACCATTACATTTTATCACCTCAATGATCCCTTTGATATTTGACTTAACGGTGTTGCGGGAATAAAGTAACAAAGATGAACTCAGGATATACTAAAATGCTCTAAACTGTGAGATGCACAGTTCACTCTCACAGGCGTTTCCACTTAATTAGCCTGATTAAATTTATTTTCAGGACTAAAGTGATAGACTATAGCAGACCAAAGCTACTGTTTGTAACAGCACGCGTGTGTTTTGAAAGTGTTAAAATGTGTCAGAGAATGTTTTTAAAAAAAGACACATTACTGACAAAAAACTTCCTTTAAAAGTGAAAGATTATCCCGGTTTCACCTGTCTTTGCTGATGTCCAGTGCTCCCTGTAGAACTCCATTAATTTAATTGACTATTAGCTCTGATTGGTTCACTGCCCAATAACAGAGACGCTGGTAATAATTATTCACATCTCAATGATTCCATTAAAACACACGCACACACACACACACACACACAAACACACACACACACAAATGTGCTACTTGAACCTTTATCTCCATATCCCTATATTTCCATATAAAAAAGTATTAGACATATAATAATCACACTTGGAAACTTAAAAAGAGTTGACTAAGGTCTGTAAGTTAGGATGGTCTATTATAAGGCATTAGAGAAGAGTCAAATATAAAAATAATTGAAATGAAAAATAGTATTGTAATATGGATCAAATGTGCCTTAAAGGGGCAACAAGTTTCATGTCTGTGAACCTGCAAGGCCATGGCTCCTTAGTGACTCATTTTTTATTCTCCAAATATCCACAAAGAGGGGAACAATTTATAAACATAGTGTCTCACACACACACACACACACACACACACACACACACTCAGCTGGGTTTCTAATAACCCAACACTAGTGAAGACAAAAGCAGAGGGAGAAATTACTGCATGTCAGGTAGATTGGAAAATAGTTGCCCCTCTGGGTTTTACTTTGTGATGTTGGGAATCATACCAACATGAACCAATACACACTTCCCCTCTGTGTCTTACTATAATGTCATTTGGGAAATGTTGTCTTACCATTTGTCCGGCTGGACCGGTCTCTCCTCTATCTCCCTTCTCCCCAGCAGCACCCTGTAAAACAAACAAAGTCATTACATCTCAGCTGGACCAGTGGTCACACTCATAGCTACCAAAGGACCGAAAAAACAACAACATCAGTTATCTTAATGAGACGATGGGCCGTCGCAAGACCCAAGAACAACTTCAGCGTGCTTTGGATCCTTCAAGTGTCTGGAAGTCTATCTGAGGCATACATCAACATTTTGACAGCTCAATACGAAGTCTGTCTAACTACAGACAGTTCGTGATTTTACTGGAGACGGGGGAGTGGATTGGCAAACAGCACATTTTCTGTGACTGTTTCCATCATAATATGATGCAGCGGTGAGGCTTGGCAGTAACAGATAATGTCATTATTTTCCGTGTTTTATTTTTTACAACATTTCATTTTTCATATTATACTTTAACATATTCCATATATACATGAAAGCCACAGTCTAAGAGGGAGAAATAGCTAAAATATTCATTCAGTGTTTTAATGTTGAAATTATCAAATAACTGTGGAAATGGTGCTGGGCGATTCATGTTGTGAAAAAGGAAATACAAATATTGGATATAGTTTTATATGTTGTTTTTATTGCAATGTCAAAGAAAACAGTGGCAAACTGCATAACAGCAATATTTACTTCATTTTGACAAAGCTTCATGGTCTGATCCTTCTACATTATGTTTATTTTGCACTAAAGTTCTTAATAAAATGATATAACACTTATTACTTTCAAGTATTTAATTCACACAGGAGTATACAAAAATAGGCTTTACTAGGTGGTTATTTGATATAGTATAGACTATTTTTGCTAAAATAATTGACTAATTTATTGAGTTCCCAGAAAACATGCTATATCTAGATATATATCATAATAAAGACACAAAATGACCTATTATTGGGATAAATGAGTTTGGCCATACACAACATCGTCTAAGTGACCTATGCTCCCCAAAGAGCCCTTTGTTGAAATTACCAAGATGTGCCTTTGCGCGACTAAAAATATGACATTATACAGCATTACATTATACACACACAAGCAAAGTCTTACCGGGGGCCCCTGAATAGAGAGACCACTGGGTCCCTGAGGACCTGGTGGCCCGGGGGGTCCAGAAGGGCCGTTCTCTCCCACTGGACCATGAGGTCCCTGTAAAAAAACACAAAGAATTTAAATGTTCCAAAGTTCATTTTTTTTATAATACATGTTTAAACAACACAAGTTGCTCAGAAAAAATACAACATAAAAATGTTTTAATTCTTGAATCCCATGAGCAAACTCCCCTCTGAATGAAAAACAGGATGTGGAAAAACTCCTCAAAGCCTCATCAGCTCATTAATATCACATATTCATGAAATGCATTTTAACCAAATTTAGTACGAATTCTTCAGTAACAGCAATGTGGAACCAAAGTAGCACTTAAAAAGAAAGTTAAAAGTTTCTAGAAAGATACAAATATCAAATCTAATTATATATGATGTACATGACAATTCCAGGTCATAGCTGTACGGTTTACGGTTTTAGTTGTTATTATAACACTCTATCTAAATCTAAATCTATAATCAGGTTGTGCCGGTGTGGAGACTCATTTGATCCAAGCTACAGACAGGGATCCTGCACTGAGAGTCAGAAAAGAGGAATTTCAGTAAATGGCCAGTGATTCGCGGCTTTTGTAGCTTGTTAGCTCAGAAGCAGCTGTAGCCAAAGAAATCTTCACACTGGCTGTATTTATTGTTTCACTATTCAGCCATACAGTTACTGGCTTCATGTCTTTCTTATCCATGCAAACAATCAAAAGAAACGTTGGATCAGATATAAATGAATGGAGTGGAAAACAAACATAAACAGAGGACTGAAATGTGTTATGTCATGTTTAACTACATCATAAATTCCGTTTGAATGTGGCGCTGAACTACTTGAGGAGATGAATTGATTTACAGATAGCTGAAATGAAAGGTTTATTTTAAGAACTGCACCAGTTATTTCCCCATTCATCAGTGATTATCCTGTAACAAGCAATGAACCCAAATAGATAAGTGAGAATGAATAAGGATGGATTCATGGAGAAGCTGGTCTCATACAACAGAATAATCCAACCATTCAAATAAACTTGGCTCTAGCTGAGGAGGGACAAATGCTGCTGAGCTAAGACAAGTGTGATCTGGCAGGCATGCATAAATATATAAATGTGTGCTATGGAGTATGTGTGTGCCAGCAGGACAGAAATCCACATCTCTCTCCAAAACTAACACAATTACAAATATAACACATCAAGCCCGTATTGAAAAGGCCCTGAATGAGTTTGATCCTGTCTTTGTTTCAGTCTTGGGATGTGATATGTTTTAAGTTCTTGGTGGGCCACTTCTTGTAATGCACTCAATACACCGTCACCCTACTGAGTCAAAACAGGACACACTGTTGAGATAAACTAGCTTATTTTCTTGTTTGACAGACCTGCGTGTCTGAGCAATAATGTAAGGACCCCCGTTGTTTCTCCTGGAAAAAAGAAAGGCTAAAAAAATGTTTTCCGTAATTTTAGATTAAATCACAAACATGGGAACTGGTTATTGGTGTTGGCTGGATGGTTTGTAAGAGTTTGGAACATATTGCAATAGCAAAACTGTAGCAGATTCAACATAGATCATCTATTGTCCAAGACTGGATTGGCTGGAACTGTCCATTAAAAGAATAATTAAATAAAAGGATAGGAACAGTGTTGATAGGAGTCTCTCTCAAGTCTGAGGCCAAAAGGGAAATGAGGTAGCCTGGAAAACTAATATATTGTAGGCTTTCAAAAAATGACCACTTCCTCAGCCCAAGGGGCTTCACATCTAGTCTGCAGGATGGAGTGGGCCACTGTTGAAAAGGCTCTTTATTTGAGTCAGGGGCAGGACTTACTCAGCACTGACTTCTTTCCTTTCATTGTCTACACGGGATGGGGGTTGTTCTTTCCCTAGAGGTAGAGGTTTGGACATATAATGAGTAAAATGTAGAATAAACCAGACTGGCGGCTAGTCCCATGGGCTCTTCACAACAGGGCGAGGTGTGATCTCTTCCATTCGCAAACGCCTCTTTTACCTCACATAGAGACTGTGAACAGTGAAGTTATGAGGCTCTCCAATGCCCAGCCAGTTTGAGAAATCCAGTCTGACCAGGCTGTTAGGGGGCTTCTTCGTCCCCAGTTGGGAACATGTGACTCAAGATAGACACAATTTGATCCAAATTATGTGCTGAAAGAATATTCAAAAGAATAAATGGTCTCTGAAGTTAAGTGCATTTTACTAACCGCCACTCCTGGTTCTCCTCTGTCTCCTCTGGCTCCTCTTATGCCTGGACCGCCCTAAAACACAGGCCAAACACACACACACACACACACACACACACACACACACACACACACACACAAAAAAAAATCAGTGTTTGCAGTTTAAGGGCCTAGAAAGAGAGTGGTGACTAAGAAACATGTCTCTGCAAAGATATGTATTCTTCAGACTTACTTTTAAACATGGTAAATGTAATACATATTTTTAATCTAATAAAATTAGACCTGCACAGGTCTTTGATTTGAATGGATTATAAATTTGATGGAATTATGCCAACGCTGATCTGTGCTTTAAACTGCCCCTGTGAGCTCTGCACTTTACCACGCTACATATGTATGTAAGTCTGGAGCTGTAAACCTCAGGCTGACCCCTGTGGCCACAGGGCTTATACGGGACAAACCAAATACATCTGCTAATCATTGGCTCTTTTGGGATACGTTCTCTTCCTGTGTTTGCTTAAATAGGCCTCCCCTGGGAACGAGGGGGCGACAAGGTAGTTCCTACAGTATTTAGCCAGAGGGGACAGAAGGGGTGTTTCCAAGAAGGGCGAGGAACATGAGAGGAGACACACAGATGTGGTAAAAGCAACTATAAATGAAATATTAGCTTGTTTTTCCCAGTTTCAATACCCGATTATACATCATCTTATTAGACATGTCGTTTGATTTCTTTCTCAATTTATATCATTGAAAATTCAGAACCCACCAAACTGTTGACCCAAGTCTGAAGTGCAACGCTTTGCTTTACCATTCAGGAGTCATTAGATTATAACCTGTCAGCATCCATCAACGGTGGAGTGGTGCTGGGAAGAGGATTGCTTAAAGGCTAGTATGGAGAGGAGTAAGAACTACAGTAACCAATAAATTTATAATCTATCAAAGGCTAGCGGAGTTTAGCCAAAGAAGTGAGTGTCATGCTGCGATGACACTGAACTTTAAGATACAGATTGCGGTTTAGATTAAAACACTGCACAGAAACGAACAAGCATTTCTTGGTTGTATTTGGTTTTTGAAGCAAAGTAAACTCTGTTTTCAGCTTGAAAGCGCTGTGTTTTACGTTGACACCATGTTGAGCGATTTCATTTTGAGATTATTTTTTACTGGCTATCGAAGTACATAAATAAGGGTTTTGGCATGGCTGACCGAGGGGCTCTATCCATGGTATTGAAAGGGGGACTTCATTCTTGCATGTTTAGTATCTAATCTAATCTAAACTTATAAATTCAAATCGGGTTCTGTTCAAATTAAGCCCTGTACCGATGCAAAGGGTTAAAGATTGACATTTTAGCATTTGGGAAAGTGATGAGGTGGACAAGACTTTAGATATGATTATCTAACCTGCGACCCTTACTCTACCACGTAGTAAACCTATATGTTATGTAACCTAAACATATCCTAAATAAACTGTGTGGGATGAATTGAGGGACAGAGTGAGTGTTCATTGGGTATCACTCTCTTGTAAATTGATGCTGAAATTCTTTGATGTAATAAACCTTTATAATCAAAGACAGTGTCAAGCAGATTCCTTATCAACACATCATTCCAGCATTGCTGTTCCGACACCACACATGTTTCTTTAGTTGTGCATGATCAAAAAACATCCCGCCCTCTGCTTTTTTCACAAATCGCACCCTGGAACTAACAGAACTTTGAAATTTTAAATGCAACAATTGTAAGTTCATGTCAGTAAATGAATACACGTTATTCAAAATGATTGATTGTGTTAGTCAATTTAGCAATTTGTCTCTGCAAGATGTTTTTTAATGGATTTTTGCAAACAATGGGAGACCATGACTTGTTGGAGGTTGGGCAAACCCGCAGAAAAACTGAAATTAGCTTTCAACAGCAGCAATACAAATAATTGTGTTTGGTTTCTGATTTTTCATGGGCATTGTGATTTGAAAAAAGTACACCGCTATTATGCCAAAGGCAAATTTACATTTCGATGTCGATCAACGATCTTGAACATCATGCGCACAATTCAATCTTAACAAAAGGAGATGGCAGGCGGTGCAAGTCTTGTTTTCCTTAATATCAGATTGATTGCTGAGTGATGTTCGGTATTGAGCTGAGTCTGCGCCAAATCAGGCAACACAGATTGCAATTTAGCTGGGGCAATCAATATTTTTTCAAACATGACTCAAAGATTTTACAAAACTGAAGAGGCCTGCTGCTGTGTGAGACAGAAAGACGACATGCATCTGAAACAAACACAGAAAATTACTCTCTGGAAGGAAAAACTGTGTTTTGGACGGCGATACTAAGTGTAGAACAGATTTCAAAATACAGTCTGTAGATATACTATAGACAAGAGAGCATATTTTCTGTACCAAGACTTTCTGAACAAAACAGACACCTTTACCAGGACTGTTTGAGCTCCATTAATCTCTATGATCAGATGGCAACTGTAGGTTCTTAATCCTTTTTTAATAATTCTTTGCTCTCCAGTTCTTCCAGTTGTCTTTTGATTGCTGTATTCTGTGGATTTAAACACTGCATCAGGTATCCCCATATATTCAGGTTTATTTGGCTCTCTTTACACTTCATCTCAGTAGCACAACAAAACAGTTTACACTGAAAGTCTCAATCTGTTGCTTTTGAAAGTTTTGCTGTCTGAAAGAAACTTGTCTTCCACATGGAATACATTACAGCTATTGTATTAACAACCAATACTTCCTTTTCATCCTTCCTCAAAATCCCAATGACTACTGTGTATTATGCAGTTTGAGCACAAAAGTGGCTATGATTTCACCATTAAACCATTCATCTACGCAGATATGCTGCAGTTAAAATGTGATTTAGAAGCCTATTCAATGACAGCGAGAGAACAAGACAGGGAGACAGACACAGGTACAAAGAGAGAGGCATAGCGATAATAAAAAAAGAGAAAAGAGCCTCAGGCATGTGGATGAAGTGGAGGTAAGAGAGAAAACAGAGAAAAGAAGAAACAGAAAGACAATGAAGAGGTGAAAGCTTTACAGTACTGCTATTGATCTGGTTTGGAGAGAGAATGAGTGAGAGAAAGAGAAAAGACGTGACGGTGACAAAAGCAATGCATAGTATAGAGAGTAGAGAAATGTGACAAAAATCTGGTCTTTAATTTTGAGGTCTTAAATATGTTTTCTTCCTAACAAGTCAAAAGATAAGAGCACGAGATTAAATTTCATGACAATGTCTTCAAATTAAGCTCAACTACTGACAGTTTAAATGAAATTCTTGAACCAACTAGACACTTATCTTGCATTAGACATGACCCAAAAAGTTTTTGGTGCTACATTTTTCATTGCTTAGCTGACATTTGCATGTAGTGTTTCCGGTACACCGATGAAAAACATTAAAAGATTAACGAGGAACAGAGACATAAACAAAGAGACGTAGAAAACTCGAGGGGGAGGGCAGTGTCCTGTGGACATAACCCTACAGAAGAGTAAGTGGATCTGGCTCATCGGACAGGGATGAAAATTGGGGGGATTGTAATCGGCTGTGATAAATGGAATTTCTATATAATTACTTTCTCAAACTATACTGGTGTTGATCCAAATCCCTCTCATGCCCTCACTACCCAAGGGTAGAGACAGCGATAAAGAGAGAATTTCAAGAAGGGAGAGAAATCGAACAAGATATTATATACAATATGGGAAAAGACGAAAAAAAGGAATGGAAAATGCAGAGTAGCCGATAAAGAGAAAAAAAAGAAGAGAATACGGACAAAAGTCTCAAGCTGTAAATGAGGTCATTTACTTGCTCTGAGCCTCTATCAGGTTTTACCTGCTACTGCGTGAGAGGAATACAACTTCTCTCTCTAACATGCCGCCACCACAGTGAAAACACCCAAGGATTTGGAAGTCTACTTTTCACAGGTTTCATTAAAACATTAAAATGTCAGTGGCCAAGAGACTGTGAACGGATAATAAATAAATTGAGTATACACTAATACGTGCACTTGGAATTTTTTATATAATGTGTCAATAATGGTTGAAAGAACTGGAGAGCAAAGAATTATTAAAAAAGGATTAAGAACCTACAGTTGCCATCTGATCATAGAGATTAATGGAGCTCAAACAGTCCTAATAAAGGTGTCTGTTTTGTTCAGAGAGTGTGTGGTATTTTTTAGATTGCGTAAATAATTTATGTTTTTATGATTTCTGTGTTGTCTCATATTTGCAGATCACATTACCTCAAATTTCTCATTCCAGGAAGATGGACCAAGCTGGATTATATTGATTCTTTCTGTCACAGTCAATTGTAAATTCCACAACAGGAAATTCACTTTTTACTAAGCTGTCAGAGCGGCTGTTTGGTCTGTAATTCTGGAATAAATACAACCTTTTTACTGAGTCTAAATACTCAACGTGATTAACGGATGTATTCAATCTCCGGATGAGAATGTCTGTTAATGTATTGAGGTGATTTTTCCCATAAATACCTCAATACAGTACAGCTATAAAGAGCTCCACACAGGTCTGTGAAAGAATTAATGATGAAATTAACAAATGAGTGGGCTCTTACAGGGGGTCCGGAAGGTCCCGGAGGTCCTTTGCTATCCTGGGAGCAGGTACAGGCATGAGGCATGGAGGGGCACTGTTCCTCAACTCTCTGAAAAAACACAAACATTGAATGTACAGTGCACTTGGTCTGTATTCAGGCAAGATGTGAGCATCATCATTTGAAACTGAACCTATGTGCACCGCGGGCTTGCCAGCAAACACGATACTGATGGAAAAACATCGCTCATCGCTTGCCAGCTTGTCCCAGGTCTCTAGATCAGGTCTTTGACTTCCAACTGTCTGAGCTTGTTTTTGCAGTACGAAGCAAATCAATGTTTGCTTGGTTCCTACTGACTACTGATAAAATATTTGATCAAAATAAAACCTTTTAGACTTTTTAATTAGAATTAAAGTTTATAAGATTGTATCATACTGGGGGTGTTTATAATATGCTGTGGCCCTTCATGTATGTAGGGTGGACAAAAAACAATTGAAAGTCAGTAATGCAATCCAATACCACCACTAACTACAGCCAAACAGTTACCACTAAATTGAATCAAAACTTTTCTGGCCTTTCTGAATGGCAACAAAAGTGTTGCAAAATCGTTGCGTGAATAGATTCTATCAGATTGCAGAGGTGTACGCAATGAACTGGTAACTCACTGAGTTAAACTCAGTGTATCTGTTTGATGCGTGCGTATGTTTCATGCCAGGGGTGTTAATTAATAATTGGTGCCCTTATACGGGCACGCTCAGACTTGTATAAATGTGTTTATACAAGTCTGTATAAAGTAAATGTGTAAAAAAGACAAGATGGGTCATTAGGTGCCTTTCTATCACATAAAAACAATTACGCACCTGACCACAGGCACTATAAGCGGTAGCATTTCTTTTGCCAGTGCTAATAACATCCATTCATACAGATTCCAAGTTATTTGGCTTTAATTCTGGTTTCATCATAACTCAAAATGATTGTTACCGCACTCTAATTATCTAAGGCTGTATTAGAGAGAGCCCTAAACTACTGTACACTCAGAAAGAAGAGGCAGTAAAACGATGTGAAAAGTGTGTGAGCATGTGTGTGAGAGAGTACATGCAGTAGATGTGTTAAGTTTCTTACTAATGCTGGCAGTTCGCAACACTTATCTCTGCTGGCCCAGAATGTACTGCAGATGATGTCAAACATCTGGAGCTGAAACTGTAAACACACACACATACACACAGATGCATTAGTACAGTAACACACAAACAAACCAATGTGTTTTAATTGACACTAAAATTTGATCATGTTTCAAAATGCAAAAGTATAAAAGAGACAATGTTACAAATGGAATGTGAACAGTGGTATTTTTTTATTTATATGGTTTTGTGGTGTTTCTATGTCGATTAGAAACAAGAAGACAGAGACTGTTTGGCTGCTTACAAGCTCTAGTGAGCAGCTGAAAAGTGCTGATGGCCTTAGGTAAAAAAGGTGCAGAAGTCCCAAGGCTAAAAGCAGCCAGTGGACTCTGTCACGTCATCTCTGTCAAATGTCATATCTTAAAAATGTATGACAAACAAACAAAAATTTTAGTCATTTTGAGTCAAATGTTTTTAACTCATAAAGATTAAAGGCCTGCCCTGCAGCCCATGTCAAACAGTACTAGGCTGCATTCACACCAAATCAGGCAAAAACATCAGTCCTCCCATTCAGTTGATGGGAGGGAGTGGGTTTAGACTGAGGCGGTGGGGAAACGCAGTCCGACATCATACACAATGGAGACCCAAATGGGCCATTAATTGACACTCCCACAGTGCTGCACAACCCTGCGCAAAACGCCTGATTTGGTGTAAATGCAGCCATATCTCAGTAATTATAGTGGTTCCACTACAACACCACAGGGGGTCTTAGACTTTAAAGAAGTGGGCAGTATAAGTCAAATTGGAACTAAAGTTGAGACCTGAAAGATACGGACCTACTATTGATCAGTATGGGCTTTGACCCAGATTCATAGAATAGCTGTGCTGGCTAATTGAAATCTTGAGAAAAGTGTCACGGTTGTCATTATATGATTTTATTTATAAATGCTGATGTACTGTCACTCAGCTGTCACCATGAACGGACACACCATTAAGAGTCTCCAGATAACAAGAAATGTCCCTCCCTGTGGAGCCTAAAACAAAGTAAGTTTTTCAATTATAGACTTCCCTTCTGGAGTACACACAGTAAAATATAATAATCTGACGCCAAGTATGACCACCAGTTTGGTTTAATTTTAAAACATTACTTTCTGTAATGTCTTTCTTTCCAAACATGACAGACACAACATGTGTTTGAATCAATAACCATTACTGGCTAGTAAGGGACAATCAGGTGAAGAAAATGTAATACTTTCCTTCATTATAACAGCATTTTCCAGCTGATATTTTTTTGGGAGCAGCTTCGGAGTATGCATTTAAAAATAGCAGTGCTCAGAATTCCCAGAAGCCCAGGATAATATCTTACTTTCTCCCTTGCCTCAATGTGCCAACAAGTTTTTTTGTTTTGACTGTGTTATGGGTAGAGCACAGCTAAAGAAAGCATTTGCAATAAAACCATACATTCCACCATACAGATATGCTGTGGAAGAAATATTGAACACAAGCATTTTTTCAAGGAATATGTGAAAATCCATGTAGCTCTAACTTTGGCAAACCATCCAACATATTCTACTGCCCTGATAACATTTCTTTCTTCCTGTGTGGAGGACACCTATCAAATTTCCATGACCAGTGGGAACCCTAAACATAAAGGTACGCAATCCCCCTCTCTTCAGAGTGTCCTTAACAATGATGCAGATAATAATTTATACTGACTGGAGCAGAGTTGTCGCGTCTGCCTCTGGAATTCACCATCCTTCCGAGGATCTCCACTCCATCAGTGGTAATGTTGCCAGCAGCCCTGACGGATTTCTCCCCGACCACAGAACAATCTAACACCACCTTCACAGACGTCTTGCTGATGGTTACATGGAGCTGTATGGAAGAGAGAGAACACGGTGCATTAGATTGTTGTACTTCCTAAACTAAAGCTACGTCGAAAGACCCGTTGAGCAAATAAGATGTGAAAATGTCCTTACTTTCTTGTATTATTTTAGGGAGTATTTTGTCTCAACAGTGAATCCTTGTTTAGTCTGTATTACCCATGATTATCTTAAATGTCCTTGTTTAGTCTGCATTACCCATGATTATTGTCTTATCTATATAACCCGACATAAACACAAACAACTGAATAGATGTATTTAATAAAACTGACTTGTGACATAATTAAGTGCAGTATTTTCAAGGATCTTGTATCTGTGATCAGCCAAAATACAACCCCTTTTGTGTGTATGTGCACCAACAACAATAGACCACCTCTTTACTGATTAGTCACAGTGGCAATGGGTTCCTTTGCATGTGTGAGTGTGTTTTTATAAACAGAAGTTAAAAGCATTACGGCACACAAATTGGCCCTGTGAGCTCAAAATGCCTCCTTAGAGGAAGCCACTGCCAGTGCAGTGAACTGTGAAATTCAACCGGTCGCCTGGTTAATGAGCAAAGAGAGCTGCATCCTGCTGAAGGATAGTAATAAAATAGACTATTAGCACCCGCATGCTTCACCATAATGGGAGGTTTTCTATCACTCTTTCACAGCCTCAATACAAATATTCATGCAGTGTAAGTTATAGGAACATTAATGCATGTGTGCAGCACATACACCTCTACACACACAAACACACACACACACACACACACACACACAACACACACACACACACACACACACAAACACAAACACATACTAAAACAAGGTGCAGCAAATTTGGATTTGGACTAAGTTCATTTTCAAGTGTCAAGGCCCATTCCTTGACTGACATTTGGATGGCTGCTTTATAATGGCTTTCAGTTCTCATCCTCCATTCTGCACACTTCATTTGGCATAGTGTGTGTGTATGTGTGTTGTACTTGTGTGATATAAAATATGATGAAAAACATCTAAGATGCAGGCATTTTGTGGCATTTTAGGCCTTTTTATTTGTTTATTTGTTACAAAAAATAAATTAAAAAAGTACTTATTACTAATACATGCAAGTCAAATGTACTTCTTTTACACACACACACACACACACACACACACACACACACATACAGTAAATGTGACATTTACAGGTTGTGAACATGGTTGTGAACAAGCAGCCTCTGTATTTTGAACTTGGAAAAGAGTATTCAGCCAGCTATTACCTGCCCTTTTTCTGTACAATAATGATAATTAATATGTAGACACTTGAGATATATTTCACATGAAGCATTGGATCAGATTTCATGTTTGTAATTATTATTATAAATGCATGGGTGTGTCATAAGGACAACATCTGAGGGCAGTATAGAGTCCATATTTAGTGTACAATTAGATTAAAACTTTAAGGTGGCTTCTGACATTTGCACCATTATGTTTTGTTGTTGTTTTTGTTCACCTGAGAGTCATTCAAATTCTTAGTCTTAAAATTAAGAGTTGGGATCAGTTTTATAGGCCTGCATTCACAACACACCAACACAAAATTATGACCACAACACAATGAGAATAGAGATATGGTTTAAAATAATAAGTATGGGATGTAAAGAATGTTTTTCACTCTGTGCTGCTACTGGAAGGTCAAGATCCACCCTCAGCTTATAATGCTGCCAGCACAAGATGAATGAGCCTCTCAGATTTGCACAGTCTTGTATTTTCTAGTGCTACTGCTCTTTTTTAGACATCAACAGTATCTTTCTGTAATACAAAGCACCTCATTAGTTTGCGTTTCTGTGTCAGCAAATGTTTTTCTTTGTTTCTTTATCTGAATTCTTTTTCCTTATCGTTTTTCAGACAAATTACTTTTTATTTGCGAAACCACAGACAGAGCTACATCTCTATATTTTTCATGTTGCACATGTTACTTCTTTATAATCTTGCAGACTGAATAACGACTCTGTTGTACTTTGACAGCAAAAAACAACACTGAGCTATCAACTTAGCATTATCTTTACTGAATATAAATGTCAAACAGGGGGAAATCAGCAGGAAGAGAAAAACTAAAAGTGTTCTTAATGCAACATTTAAGACAGCTTAGAGTTTCTTAACTGGGCTTTTAAATTCTTAATGTCAAAAGGGAAGTAGTGTGTTTGAAGGCATATTTCATGGCTGACTCCAAGAGATGAAAGCGCAATGTTTTTACCAGAGTAGTGTAAGTTTTTCACATTTTTTATAACTGTGTATGTAACCTCAGACATCTGACCTGGACATATTGGTATCTTTGTTCTTTTACCTGTTCACTGTTTCTCTCTAACGTACAATGTGTAACTGTTTCATTCTTCTTTACTTTCTTTATTTCCAAAAATATCTTTCCTAGCTTTTACATGAATTGCTGCTGTGCAGACTGTAGTTAGAGTTTTGTGTGTGTGTATGTGTGTGCACATTTAATTTATCTTACCTCTTGGTAAATGTTTGATACAATGATGGAACTAGGGAATTTGGCGCGAGCGCGCGCACACACACACACACACACACACACACACACACACACAAACACACACACACACACACACACACACACACACAGAAACATTGTTATGGCAGTTTTTAAATATGATGTGTAGGATAATGAGGGTTGAAGTAGATGAGGCTATCAGTATTTGTGCTGACTCAGCTGTTTCTGGCCTGCACTTAAAAAATAAGAATCCATCCGCGTGCTCGCTTGAAAGAGTGTGTGTGAGAGAGAGAGAGAAAGAGACAGAGAGAGAGAGAAAGAGAGAGCGTGTGTGTGTGTGTTAGTGTGTGTGTATGCTTGTTAGTGTTAATTTTGTCACCTATTATTAATTTAGTCTTAGTCATTGTCTTGTGCCAAATGTCCAAATGTGTTTTGGTCCTATTTAGTCATTCAAATGTACACAAATATTTTGTTAGTATAAAGTTTTAGTCAACTAAAAGTCTTGTCATTTTAGTCAAGTTTAAGTCAAATGAGAACTCAGGTATCTTAGTCAAGTTTTAGTCAAAATTTTTTTGTCTCTTTTTAAATAAATTGTTTCTGAGATTATTTCAGATAACCATTTCAGTCAAATATTGTTTCACACATCTCAAATATTGGTTAAATGTCATAATTACCCGACAAAAATACACTTGTTGAATGATTTTTTGTTGAAAGCAACTTTGTTAAACTGGGTTTTATATCGAGCCTCTTCCGTCATGCAAATCATGTCATGTTAGATAAGCGCCAGGGCTCCTGGGCTCTACAGCACGTTGTTTTGTTACCAGCAGTTGCATACTTTTCTCCAGCTGCTCTGGATGCTGTTTAAAAGCAGCTTCACCGGGAAAATAGTACTGGGAACCAAGCAATTGGCCTGTTTGGAACAGGCACGCACTCCAAATGGGCACTGCACTACTTCTATCTAATGATGAAAAAAATAGACAATTGTAGAAAAAAACTAAGAGAAATTTTAGCATAGTTAGACAAAATTAACACTAGTGCTCGGGTATCGTATAGTGTGCTTTTCGTATGTAAAATGTAAACAAACGTGTCATCACGTTCAAATCCCCGTATGGACCCAAAAAGTTGTGAGCGTGGATTGGTGGCTGGAGAGATGCCAGTTCACCTCCTGGGCACTGCCAGGTGCTCTTGAGCAAGGCACCGTACCCCCCCGACCGCTCAGGGCGCTGGTTCAGCTGGCAGCCCACTCACTCTGACATCTCTCCATGTATAGTGCATGTATAGGTCCTGAGCATGTGTGTGTATTTCAGGCCTGTGTGTGAGTACTAACAAAAAGTGTGTACACAGAGTGTAGTGCAGTAATTTCCCCATTGGGGACTAATAAACAAATTATCTTATCTTAATCTTAATCACAGCTGGACACATTTGAAATGTGTTTAATGAATAGAAATAGGTTTAGCTCTATCTCTCTTCCCCAGGTGTTCATGGAAACAATTCTAATGAAGAATATGTTTAAAAAAACAAGAAACATCTGGGATTTATTGTGAATTCCGACCTTATCCTGACCAAAATGTCGGGACTGGGGCGGCTGTGGCTCAGTGGTAGAGCCCTGCGGTCCCATGTTGAAGTGTCCTTGGGCAAGACAGTGAACCCCGTGCTGCCTCTGTTGCTGTACAATCTGAGTGTAAATGTGTGTGAGTGTTTATGAGGTGGCACCTTGTATGGCTGTCATGGCCACAGTGTATGAATGTGTGTGAATAGTGAATGGTTCCTCAACTCAACCCAACTCCACCCAACTCAACCCAACCCAACTCAACTCAACCCAACTCAACTCACTTAACCCAACTCAACACATGTGTTTCTAGTTGCTGCTTTTGTTGCCTCCGTTTCCACTTCTTTTCTTTCCAAGAAGCTGCTAACATTCATGGAAACAGCTTTATAATAATTTAATAATAATAACTTATGACCACATGAACAAGCTTGTGAATTTGACTCTGTGAAATCTTTTAGATTACTGTAAAGCTTGCAAGGCACCAGAAGCACTGGTGCACATTTTCTGAGTGTAAACTTTTACAGTTTTCAGTGCTTTCTGGCATTTTTTATGTGAGGTGTTTAATCATTTTGGGAGTTACAGAAATGGTGTTTATACACTTCTGGAGTATATTATGTCTCTGAGCTATATGTGGGTTATACTAAAAATAACTTTCACATCTCATTTCTATGTCTACATGTCTCTATATGTCTCTTTGTCTCTGTATTTTCTCTTTGTGTCTCAAGCTCACTGTCATATTTATTTCTTCCTCTGCCCTCCCTCCTTTCACCTGTTTCTGTCTTCTGTGTGTCTCTTTTGCTGAGCAGTGACAGATCCTGCTGGGTATTCCTGCTTTCACACAAGGTCTCTTCATATGGTAATCCCTTTATAACCGGCACACAAACATGCACACGCACACGGACGCTGCTCTTATTCAATTGTCATCCTGTCTATGCGGAGAAGAACACTTCCTCTGGCCAGGCAGTCTTCTGCATCTGTTACCTCTCTCAACATTGTCATGTTCTCCAACAGAGAAACAGAAAACAATGGAGAAAACAAAAAGGCACAGAGGATGATGGACAGCCACTGCCTGACATTTTGAGAATTGAGATAAAGAAAGACAGAGAGTTGGTGGGTTGGTTAGTTTTTTGTTTTTTTGTTTTTTTTAAATCAAAGACCCAGAGCTCCAGGAAATAAAGTACACAATAGCAGCAGCTCTACAGCAAAAAAAAAAGAAATTAGCTATAACAACTTGGTCTGGACTCCATTCAATTCATTTTTTAAAGTTATGTTTCCATCCATTTGTCAGGCAAATGTTAAACACTCTTTTAATATCTAACAAAACAATACTTTCCATCAGCCCTGCTGAAGTAAGTACACCTCCGTAACAGTGTGGTTATTTCAAAGAACATGTCCGCTAAGACAAAATAATTGATTAGTATTTGGCAAGTTGTTATTATTATTTTGCTTTGGCTAATGTTGATATTTTACACCAAAGTGTTCTGCAATGTGAATTTTTCATTCACAGGGCCAGTTGAGGCTGAACCAATTTCATTATTTATTCAGTTATTTATTTTTTCACAAAACACTTTCTCGTCTCAAGTGAGCAGAAAATTGTCTTTTACTGAAGGAATGTTATCAAAATTTGCCATTTCCATTTGGTCTGAGCAATTTGACACAATATCATTTATATGAATATATTTGGACAGAATCACAGTGATTGAAGGAACTGTGAAATGTATTTGTCAGAAAATCAGTTGGGAGGACAAACTCCCAACTGATTCCAACAAAATCATGAAAAACGACTACAATTTGTTACCTTCTTCTATTCTGTATACATCAAAGTATTGGAAGAATTACATTCATGTAATTTATTTGGTATTGATTACATGTTAGGTAAAAAGTCTATTGGATTTTTTAATAATCTGATCTGACTATAACTTTATGAAGAAAAAGCAGCGAGGTCTTAAAGGGTGAAATAATCTGCAGTTTCACTCCCACTCCGTGCACTCCACTAGTTTGAAAGGATAACAATAAAAAATGGGTACAGAAAAAGCAGTGTAGAGTAGGAGGGAGAGACAGAAGAGGGGGGAGGGATATCATCACCTGCACACCCACTCATCACAGTGGTGTTGACAGGTCAAGAGAAAAAAGAGCCACTGGAAAACCACCAACAGGCTCCACCACTTTAAAAACCTAAAAAAAACAGTTGATCTTCCTGTTTTTTGTCCTATCTCAACGGTTTTGAGAAAGCCTCAGCTGTTTGTCTAAAAAACTACCACCTTAATATTGTACATAAAGTATATTATTATTATACTGATTGTTTGCCAGTGTGAACCTGATATGTGGTGTGAACACGTACTGGCACACGTAGCTCCTGATCGACAGACTCTGAGTAGGATAACACTGTTTCATTTTACCAGACTTTGACAATCCAGTAGCACAGACTGGACAGTACACTTTTTAGAATTTTAGTAATTATGTCATGTTTTTGTGTTTGAAATGCATCTTTAAATCTGCTTGCATATTTTAAACCAGCAGCTGTAAACCTATACTTACAGTATATTGTTATGATACAGAAACAAGTACATTAACATAAAACTATAAATAGCTAATGCATTATTTTCCTTAAAAATTGCTTTAAATTATTAATCTGTTTTATTATTCAAGTCATTTTTAGCACACAGATATTTAAGACTAACCTTGTGGAAACTGCCATGGAAGATTTTTTTGATTTCAGTTCCTTCAAAGGTGACGGTCTGGAAGTCTCCTTTGTAGTCATAGTTGAAGAACGTCAGGGTCTTTCCAGAGTCTGTGGGGGGGAAACCAGGGAAGGTGGTGGGGGAGGATAGAAAAGGTTAATGTTCACATTAAGTAAACACTTAGTAGCAGACACTATTGTCACTGTATCCTATTATTAATAGACTTCAATAACAGTCTGGTTTGATTCAACAGGGAAGGACGTGGGCTGCAAATTATCAACACACTTTGACAATCTTTGTGCTACTCTGCCGTTTTTCTGCATTTTACCATTGAGCAAGTACCAACTTCAGGCCATTTTGACTGATAAATATAATCAATTTAATTGAATTGTGATATATGCATACAATCCCTGTCATCTTTAATTTGCAAAACCCTGCAATTGAAGGTTTGTATTTGTGTTTCTTATGGAGTTTCTTATGAGTGCTGGACTATACCGTCCTCCTCCCTTTTGTTCTAATATTACATGTGATATTAGTGGTAATGAGAACTGACTTTGCACAAAGTCAATAAAAACGCTGATATTATTGCTTACTAAATGATACTATAATTGCTTCTATAACTGGAAGATAAAATATGAAAAGAAAATGAAAGGAAAATGTTTCAAAGGATCACTGAATTGAAATGTTTGAGGAAGCATAATTATTATTTTGTTGCTGTTTAATCTCTGACAAGGCACAGAAAAGTACATAAAATGTGTAAGTATAGTTTAGTATATTAGTATGGGTATGGGTGTGCTATGCCTTGCTGCTTGGTTGCATCAGGGTCATGAGGGGAAGCAAAGCAAAACAAAATGACTTTTCCCCTGCAGCTTCTTTCAGCTACTCCAGGGGATCCCAAGATCCCGAGGTCATCCATTCCAGCTGGTAACATAATCTCCGCAGCAGGTCAGGAGTCTGCGACGGGTCTCCTCCAAGTCAGTGTCCAAAACACCTCTAAAGGTTGATGCCTGGGGTGAGTTCACCCAGTGTGCAGTGTTTCTGTCACATCGCTTTACACAGTTGGATACAAACACAGCCACTGCACCATGGTCAATCTAAGGACACCATCATCCTATCTGCTTTGGCTTTGAAAATACTGGCTTTATATGAAATTGTGATCTCCAGTTACAAACTCTAAAACCAACAAGCATCACCGCCTCTAAGTTTGAGGTCATGATGCTTTCCCTTTTTCATTGTGTGTCCCAGGCCTTCCACAAACAGATGTGCTCTGGTATCTCTCTATCTTGTTAAAGATTGAAGATACAAAGGTAAGATGAATATGTTGCTCATTTAAAGGTACGTTATGATGGATCAAAAATAGAGTTATTTTTTGCCAGCCTCACTTCTGCAATCTTCTTCATAATGCCCTCTCATGGATTATTTGGAGACACTGGGACTGCAGGAGCTTCAGCACAAGTCTGCTGTTTGAGTTTGATGCAGGGGAGACAAAGGGTGATTCAAACTTACTGTCCAGGATTAGTCCCACCAATGGCTCGTTGTCCTTGTTGAGGATTTCCCACAATGCAAAGGGCTCCTGTGGGGTCTCAGGAAGTAGACGGATCATCATAGAAATGGTGTAGTCAGAGGGTAAACCTTCAGGGTGAAGGTACCTGGTACACACATAAAAAAGAACAATAAATACATACACACGTAGATAGTGAGCTTAGCTATGCCCTAAAGGCATTTATCCACTAGGTGTCTTTTTCAAAGTGCCATTGTCTCTTTTCAGCTCTCTTGTAGAGTGCTTTTGGCTGCCTGAGACTGTCTTCGAGTGCCAGGTTCTTTTTGATCTCAGAGCCGAGCCTTTTTTTGTGTGCAGCTGCCTTCGAGCACTTCAGGTTCAAATGATCTCAGCTCAACATTTTTTTAGGGGGCTCGTCAAAGTCTCTTTTCACAAACTGAACAATCATGGAGCAGAAAACTCCAAAATAAAAAAATACATTGCTGAAAAAATACATTACAAGAGCACATTTGAAGCCATTAACTGCTCTTCTTAAGTATTTGTATGCATGGGTTTTATACTTGAATATTTTTAATGCTAGGTAAACGATGCTTTTGCAAGCATCCTAGAGAATTTCTTTCAGTCATTTGTTTGCAGGTCCTCCTAAAGCTGTGATACCCCTTAATTACTTGAGGTCATTTTCTAAATCTGTGAATAGAAACCAATTTGAAATGCACCAGGTAAACTCCTAATGAAACCTGAAGACATGACATGAACACCTTTAATCGTTTATTGATACTTATCAATATCCATATGTGGAAAGCAGACAATTAATCAAAGCCTGAGTTTATTTTTGGGGTAGTTTCTCTGTTGCTCTGGTCAGGACACACACAGAGAATATGTTCCATTGGAAACTAACAGGGTATTAAACGTGTACAGGCAAAACGTGCAGTAAATGTTAGTAAGTGTACTGCTTTTTGTATATACTGTAAAGCCACCCCGGGGATGCAGTTTTTACAGGTTGCGATTATTTAAAAAAAAAAAAAAACACACCAGAATTGACTAAAAAAAAGGCCTAAAAAAGAAAAGGATCTGAAATTGCCAATTTGTTTTTTGTGTTAATTGGCAATGTGAATTGCAGGGATTAGTGGAAACTGCATGATTAAAAAAATACTGCAAAAAATCTGCTTCTGCTCTGAGTTTTAAGTACCTTTCTTTTTGTTGCAGGAATTCTCTGTATATTCTTTCTTTAATATTATTGTAACAGTGACACTAACAGGCTCCAAATCTATAATTTTCAAGACCACTATTTGTGGTTATTAGCATTGGGGGCAAGTACTGATTGTGAGACATGGAAGATAGAAAGTATGACAGCCCAGGTGCTATGAGTGGGATTTGAACCCTTGAGTCCTAAAAGCTAATCCAAAACAAAGACAAAGGGCAAATCTTTGACATATTTTCTTTTATGTTTGTTCCCTGGTGGTTTTTCTATTAGCCACAAAGTCTGGAAATTTTCATTGGCAGGACTGTTAAATAGTTTTAGGATCCTGTGTGTACTGCTGGCTGATAATTCAAAGTCCTCTGGTGTTTGTGTCCTGCTGACAGTCACCACTCCCCATGTGCAGGGGAGCAAGCAAACATAGATGGATAAACAGCAGAGTGGGATCAAAATAACTCTAAGAAACACAGACAAAACCTTAGGTTAAATAGTAGTCAACTGGATTTAGATGTATGAAGCTGTGTAAAAGAATTGACAACTTAACATGCAGATATTTTTTTTATTTTAATAGTAATTTCTCTTGCAAAAGGGATCTTGATCTCAATGACACTTGAACAAATAAAACTGTCTCCGAACAAACCGTCACCTGCAACTCTGTCTCCTATAACTTATTTTTAATTCCCATGTAAGGCAGGTTTAAATGTAAATCAACACTTGATTGACAGTTTTTTTTGTTGCTTTTGAATTACTGTTAGCCTTGGTTAACAGGTTGCTTTTATGAGTTGTTTTTAGACAACAGATAAAAGAAACATATGTCAATGAGAACAGCTAAATTGTGTGTTAAGCTATAACAGAACGCAAGTGACTACAAAGAATTGGACGCAAGAGATTGGATGTGCAATTATGCACAGTAACTCAGGCAAAATGAACTCATTATCAGCTATGATGCACTATTTTTGTTGCTTGTGAACTGAAACAGAATTTCTAGAAAACAATCTAAACAGTGCTGTTTTACACAGAAGTCTGTGTTTTCAGATTCCTCCCCACCTTAGAGTGGACATACTCACTTGGTGGGCTGTGACACCATGGCGTCACGGTGTAATCTGTAACAGGGGAAGCTGTTGAATGAACCCGGCTCCAGAGAAACTCCAGGTATGGTGCTGTACTCCTTCTCTACTAGGCCAAACATCTCCATCATACGGAAACCTGCAAAAGACAAATCATAATTTCCTTTATTCTCATTAACATCAGCATCCTCCTACTCCTCCTCCATGTGATCACTGAAATTACAATCAGTTCCGGCAACCACATATTAACGTCATTATGTTATTACCATCTTCATGGTTGCACCTATGTGACTGTTGTACAGTATATTACGTAGTTTCCTTTACCTGCCATTGTGTTACCACTCATCAAAACTGAGGGACAAGCTGAAAGACAGAATAGAGTCTGTTAGTTCATCCTTAATATTTTTAGCATCAGTCATTCTCAAGGTCTCTCCTTTCTCAAAAACTATTTTTTCCTCCTGGTCTCTTTTCCCCTCCCTCTCTCTGTTCTAAACACAAAATAGTGTTACTTACTGGCGGTGGCAGCCTCACAGACAAAAGTAATGAGCTGTTCTTCTATTTTCTTCACAGCATCCAAATCGTCCACAAAGAAGACGTGTCTATCACTGGGCTTGCTGGCAATATTCACCAGCTCCCCGTAGTCTGCGTCCGCAAAGCCAATGGCAAAGATGATGTAGCCTGAGAATGGAGTTAAACAAGAGAATTTACTACAAGCTTGTAAGTGTAGAGGATAAAGTGGCGTAATGTAACACATTTATGGGAGTTAAGGGCTTTAAACCAATGGTGGAAGCGTCTCATATCCCATAACTGTGAAATGTGACACAAAGTACATAAAGCATCCGAGAATTGAAAGGGGGAATGGGGATCTGTCTTCCATCTTGCCTGTACTGTACCAACACACACAACTTACCTTATGAATGTCAAAAAAGCACTCAATTGTAGACATCTTTTTCAAAACTTTAACTGTGTTTGGGCTATAAAATACCAACCATCCATCTGCATCTCCTTGGACACTTTGTTGACATCATCTTGTGAACGTCCATCAGTGAGAACAACCAGGACTTTAGGAACGCCCCTTCTAGCTCCGGCCTCTGGGGTGAAAATAGTCTCCTTCACATGTTTGATGGCCCGACCTGAGGAAGGATAAAATAATAACCCTATGATTTAAAACCCATACTAGTATTTTTGCATTTAACTAGTATACTTAACATTTATGCCCTGCTTTTTGAAGCATATCATGGTGTCTAGGTTTGTTTTTTTTCTGTTAATTTAAACTATAAATGATTGAATACTGAATGAATGTGCAGAAACTTAAATTAGACAGTAAATCTCCGGCCACAATGTATCTTTTTTTGTCAATATTTTATGTTACACAAATGAAGGATAATGTAAGTTTAAACAAAGCACTGAAGCTACACTTGTACTGTCTGATTGAATACTTTGCAATCATTCCCAGCTATGTAACTAGTAACGTACCATTATATTCATGAAGGTGTACAGCAGGACATTAAAACCTGACGTGTATCACTGTTGTTTATGTTCATGCTGCTGCCATTTGATGTCACAGTTCCCTTCACCACTCCAACCTCCTCACATGAGATATTTGGATTGTTGATTAAACTAAGATTTAATGCTCATGTATGTTTGTTAAGGGAGGGTTAGCTCTCTCAGCATAATCCTTGTTGCTTCTCTAATTCTTTGAGAGCTCCTTCCAACAGCAGAGCCTTTTCTGTCCAATCTTCCTGTATAAACATTTGTTACAAATGGTCAATTCCTTTATGTAAGTGTCTCTGACTGAACAAAAACTCTGAGAAAAATAAAAGCTGCCAAGTGGTTGTTTTGAGTCTATCTAACTCAAACCATACACTATAAAATATAAATGAAAATAAAAATGAAAAACAACTACTATGGTCCTTATTGTGGTGCTTATACTTTCTCCACAACACTCTTAGCACCGTCATCTGATATGAAGCTTTATTTCTTTTTTGGAGCAATACTTTGAAACAGAGGAATAAAAGCTTGGCAAACCAACTTATTAGAAGCACAGATGTCTCCGTTAACAGGCTAAGACAAATAGTGTTCCCCACCTCGAGCCTAGGTGTGAATGCTTGTGACCTTTGCTACAATTTTAATGTAATGTTGCAGACTAAAAAAGTATTCTTTATTCTTACACCAACATTAATAAAATACTTTAGAGCCCATAATTATAACATGGCAATAAGTGACCTAAATTCTCCTGAACCCAGATTAACATATGCCAGGAAGCAAAAAAATGTCCAAGGTATTTCCATGAGAACTGAACACTTAAATAGGAGACAAAGATAGAAATGTCATAATCCAGTCTGTCAGAAAGTTAAAATTAGATGAACCTTTGACAGCATGCATGTCACCTGCAATAGGATTTAATTAGTCAAACTAAAAATCTGGCTAGACAGCTTTAAAAGGTTTAAAGACCTGCACAAAAAATAAAGCCAATGTGGTTTCAATGCATACGTGTCAGTAAATTCAATGATGCCTTGTGTATTATGTACTACATGTATTATTGTTATGCAGCAACAAATTACAAGGTTAAGTCACTTAAAATAACACATGCACATATATTTATATATATATAAGAAACTGACCTGCAATGTGTCCTTAATGGTCCTTAATTCATCAACTATTTTTCACACATACTGAATATTGGCAACAATGTGTGTGCAAATATATTAATTGTGTGTATGCAAACACCACACATAGGTAGGTCATTTTATTTAATGCCAGTTTTTGCATACTCTCCATCGTGATTTGCATTAATACTTCAAAAAGCTCATCTACTCATCTCCACCTGACCTTTTAATGATTAAATGGACAATCACTGCCATTAATTATATTAACTCTCACTGTCCTTTAAAACTCACTCCTTGTGCGTGTTCAAGAGTGTGTCTGATTTAATAAGAGAAGAGCCGAGTATCAGGGAACTTTGCAATAAAAACAATGCATGATAAAGCAGTAAATAGCTCTTTAGGTTGACCAAACACTTAATGTATATGAGAGAATGTGTATGGCGTTTCTGTCTCCAAATTTCAAACCAAACCAAAATCATCAGACCATTTTAATTTTTTCACTGAGCTGTCAGTGGTGACAAATGACAGAGTGCTTGGCCTGTAAAGTGTTGTGCTGTCAGATATCAGCCACTGATACATCTGTTTCTACACTGTCCTCTGATCACACTGGGGCGAGACTGGAATTACAGCAGCCAGCCAGGCATGAAGTGAGACAGAGCAGAGGCAACAGGGGATGGGACAGAGGAGGGGTGGGGTAGGAGGTGGAAGACAAAAGGGTAGGGCAAGTAAGAGGGCACAGAGAGAGTGGGGGGGAAAGGTTGAAAAGGAAGAAGGAAGAGGTCAGATGAGGAAGGGCAGATACAAAATGAGGGTGAGAAAAAATGGAAACAAAACAAAAACATGGCAGTCGATCTTGGGTTCAAAAGCCCATCATCAATCAGCGATCTTTTTTGTGTTTAAATGAATCCCCATCAGTTCGGATTGGGCCTGCTGTCTGGCAACAGCTAACCAGTTCTCTCGCTGTCACTTAAGAAAGGATAAAATAAGAAATCAGTTTAAATCTTCTCTCCGGTTACAGCATCCAAAGCGCAATGTAATGAAGTAGGAGACTTTTTTCCAGTTATTATGTGGCTGCAGGTAAAATCTGTATGACTGGAAGGTGATTGTTATACTATGTATGGTTATTATGAAAAGAAAGCGCTATACAATTCTCTAATCTTTGAAAGGTTACAGTGAGTAAGAAATCAGTACAAAATAAATTTGAACAATCAAATGTATTATTGAAAATATACAATGGATTTTGAATGGGTCTCAGTGGCTTTTATGCCAGTGAAACTCATTCATGGGCCATTTAGACGTCTATTCCTGAACTCATAAAATACTTATGAACCTTGATAAATTGAGTGATGGTCTCACACAACTGCATTACTACAGCTGAAGAAGTCAGACTGGCTGCTCAAGTAAAAATCACGAAACAAGGCCAATCACAACTTAAATAATCTAATGTAAAAATACGTTATTGCACAATTAAGGATAACAGACACTATTTTACATATTTGATGTCAGTCATCTTACACACACAAACACACCCAAACACAGACACAGAAATATTTACATTTGCCCACAAGAACACATTTATTCACAATTCCTTAATCTGAATATAGTGTAAGCAGAATCAGGGAGTAGCGCAATTATTCATCTACAGCACAAAAATCAATCTCAAAAGACACACATACACACTCACTACTTCATATATATATACTGTATATAGTATTACAGATGTGACTACATTAAATCAATCGTTAACCAAGCCAGTCAGAGGCATACTAATACCTTTATGAATAAATGCATAGTGAAAAGCCACATCATCCCAGAATATTAGCTTCAACACCCTAAATCCTCATCATGCACTTCCCGTGCACTCAAACGACAGGGTACCGACGATGGGGAGAAAAATCAGACTTCAAAGACTTTACGAAGGCAGCATAATATGGTGTTTTTAAAAGTGTATAGAGAAAAGGCTCATGACTTGAAGACTGTCCCTCCTCCTTGAACCTTTGCAGTGCCATCGAGCAAAGTACTCATCCCCAATATACAGTACAAGCTCTGTTGCCGACCAAGTTAGGGAGCAACTCCCAGAAACGCTAAGTTAAAATAAGCAGGTTTGCAGGTAAACATGATTAGTAAACCCGAATCTACTGTCTCTGAATCTAATATTATCCTCACAAAAAAGGGGGAAGGGGAGCCTGTAGAGCTGACAAGACGTTTGTATTCATGGTTTTAAGCACATTTTCAAATGTGTTTTCAGTGTTTGCTCGACCCAAGGGTTATAGGAGAGATGATATAAAGTAAACCAGGCTTTTACAGTAAAAGCATATAAAAGCCACTAAAGCTGTGAGAGATTTAGTTCCAGTGAGGGGCGCTGATGGGGTCTCTGAGGAGAAGTTGAGGTTTAACAATGAAAAAATGGAAATGTTTGGCTTTGGAGTGTGAACTTCACAGTTGTAATGCAAGCCTCAGACCTGAAAGCCAAATTCACTACTGATCCATTTCTAAATGGACCAGAGCAGTAAGATGTTAGCAAGGAGGTTCAGAGTAAACAGCTCTGTACATGTGTTTGTTTAGTTTAGCATCAAGATTCACAAAGGTATAAACTATCAAATAAAATATCAAAACTAAGTATGAATAAAAAATCATTGAAGAGATCAGAAAAAACTGTTCACTCCTGCCTGAAGTATCTTATAAATAAATAGATAAATAGATTGATATTATAAATTGTAGTACATAGCTATAAAGGTATATAAACATGTAAGCTAAAGAAACTATGAAATGAACTCAAGTATAATCAAAAAATATAATATATACATATATCTATAAATAAGCATTAAGCTGTGTGGGTGTCTCTGGTAGAAATAAGGACAGCCTGAACAATGGACATTATGTGTGAGCTACTAAAGAGGAGTAATGCTACGCTGAGGCAGTGCATGTGTGCATGTATGTGTGGGAGAGAGAGACAAAGAGAAAGAGTGAAAGGGGGAGGGAGACATTGTGAGACTGTAGGCATTAGCCTTACTGTGTAAGAGTTGGCGGCCCATCTACAGTAACTCTTTCTAGGCTGTGGTGGCATAAAGGTTAGGGACGTGAACTTGTGAGTGGGGGGTCGTCAGTTCAGTACCCAGACCAACACAATAAAATCTGGGTGGGGACAGTGAAAGAGCAGTGCTTGTCCCTCTCTCATTACCACCTCTGAGGTGCCCTTGAGCAAGGCCTTAAACCTCAAATCCTCTCCAGTGGAGCTGCTCAGTGGCCCGCAGATCAGACTGTGGTATAAATGTGTAACTGTGTGAATGTAATCAGGGCATTCCAGCAAAAGAGAGGCTGCCTCTCAGTGAATCTTTCCTGAATAAATAACAGTTCCAGAAAATAAAACCAATACATTATTTCTTTGTGTAGGGAAGATGACATTTTTATGGTTTGTTTTCTGTTCTTCGGTAGACCACACACACACACACACACACACACACACACACACACACACACACACACACACACACACACACACACACACACACACACTAAAACTAAACACTAAAAATTGGAGACAACATAGGTGGAATGCTGAGGAAAATAGGGAAAACAATGAAAAGGTAAAAGAAGAGATACTTAGAAGATAGTAGGAGGTTGGCAAGAGAGTAGAGGAAATGAAAGAGAGAAAAAAGAGAGGAGTAAGAAGGCAGAGGAAGGAATAGGTGGGGAGAGGATAGTGCAATGATAGCTCTTTCTACTTCACAATTCTGCACCACTTTGTGGTCTATCACATTAAATCCCAATAAAATACATTTACATTTGTGGTTGCAACGTGACAAAATGTGGAAAAGTTCATGGGGTATGACTACTTTTGCCGTTGTATGCTTTCAAATTAAAGTCTTTCCTCTCTGCAGTATGGGATAGTTTCAACAAGTATCCTGAAATTGGTGAAAACAGGCATTTTCATAGAGATGTTTCAAATTTCACAACATGCTTTCTTTAAGTTTTCTTATCAAGATTGTTTCTGTAAATTGAGGTCTAAAGCTAATTTTTGACCACGCAAATAGCAGTTGACAAAACAATCTCAACACAAGGTCCATTAGTAGCTGTTCTGGGGAAATGGAGTTGCCCAGTTGTCATAAAAGTTTGGACAGAGCTCAAGATCAGCTACTAATGGACCTTGTGGTGAGAGAGTTTTGTCAACAGCTGCTTCCAAGGTTAAGAATAAACTTTCAATCTCAAGCCAACAAGTCCTTAGAGTGTGCTGAATTTTTTTATTTTTTTTATTTTAACATCTGCAATTCCACAACAACTGGCCAAACTATATTTGCCAAGGACTGGGTGATATGATTAAAAGCTCCAGAACAGCTAAAAGACCCTGTGGTGAGATTGTTTTGTGAAGAGATACATTTTGAATAAGGTATTAAACTGACATCTGAATTTACCTGTCTTGTTTTATTGCATGAACTATTGTTACAATAATCCAATAACACACAGCTCTGACCTGTCTTGGTATTTCCTCCCTTGTATTTGATCCTCTGAATAGCTTCCAACAGCGCTTCCTTGTTGCCATGGGAACTCAGCTGGAACTCTGTCCGAGCATCGTCACTGAACTGAGCAATGGCCACCTGCAGAGAGGCAGAAATGGACAGACAGAAAAAAGAAGTGAAATAAATTCAAATCATATGTCAAATTAAATGATACCATAAATCTCTATCTTCTGGACCCTGGTGTTTCAAACCTGCCTTAAAGGAATAGTTCATACAAAACTGATCATCTGCTCACACTCTTCTCAGTCACAATACAACTGAAATGTATGTGTGTGTGTGTGTGTGTGTGGGGTTGTGTAAGCGCATGTGCATGTGCGTGTGCGTGTGTGTAAGTGTGTGTGGGTGCGTTCCTGTGTGTGTGTGCAGGTTTAATTGCTCCAAATCAAAAAGGCTAATTACTTCAAGCAGCTCAGGTGGCATGATATGAGTGCTATGAAACCAAATGTCTGTGCCGTGTCTGTGTCTGTTTATACTAACCTCCTTATTATCTACAATTTCTGCATATGTGCTCTACAGCAACATCAGTATCAAACAGATGCTGCCAAAGCAGCCCCACAAAGTGGATCCTGTTCAAATTGAACTGTACATCACACACAAAAAAACAAAATGTACGACTTCTTTTCAATCTGGTCAGCGCTGGTGGTCTTAATATATTCACACTGAGCACATGAAGTAAAAGACTCGAGGGGAAAAGTCTCTGAATCCATATTCTATATATATATATACTGTATGTCCAAATCTGCATTATAATAAATGTAATTGGCTTACTCTTAAAGGAGAGAACAGCTATCATTACCTCCGGACTGCTAATGGTGCTGTTGTTGGCTCAGGGCAGCCAACATTTACAAGCCAACTCTCTCTCTACTGTACAGCCAACTTTCTCACATTACAGCCAGTGTTTTGCTCTTAGAAACCTACTGCCAGAGGGTTATGGGGCACACTGAAGGTAGCAAACTGCGTAACAGCAGACATTACACAAATGAAAGGAAAAGGTTTAGCAAGCACCTCTACAGTGTGACAAATGAACCAGCTGAGCTCTGCTGACATGGTGTAGGGGCCATGCAGGCAAGAAGTACTAAGAAATTAGTTCAGAATGACAATGGAGAACTACTGCCCCAAGTTAGAGCCTGACATTGCTACTGATGAACCTGATACACGAGAAACACTCTGCGGCAGTGGAGATTGTAATAGTCACTGTAGGAATGTGATTTAAAGTATTGCTCATGAATCAAGTTGATAGTTCATTAGTCAATTCTTAAACAATCTGAACATTATTCCAGCTTTAAATGCATCAAGACCTAAATGATTACAACCACCACTCCTGCCAGACAAGTAATGTTTTCTGGCACAAAACACAGTGGCAGAAAATGAGCAGAGTTAATCGAGTACTGCACTGCAACTAAAAAGAAAGTCGTGCCAGAAAGTAAAGATTGACTCTCTAGGGGGTTTAAAGTTCCTCTTCACTTTTCTAAACTTTTCTGTAGATACAAGGCTGTGGTCCTGCTTATTTGTCAGGGGACAGCCAAAGGAAATTAGGGGAAATTCTGCTCCAAAGCATTCTTACAGAATCAATTAATGCTAACAGCAGCAGACTTCCTCAAATAATTAATGTGCCAAGCCCACCTGTGTCAAAAACACAAACTGTAAACTCAGGTTGGTTAAGATTCATTATTTGGCTAAAAAGTCTGTTATGACCATAATTTCTATTTCTGTCAACAAAAAAAATATGGAAGGAATAGCTCACTGGTTAAAGAAAGAAAGCTGCAGATTTTGAGAGAGTCAGCTATGACGTTGAATCACTCTCCACCCTTTTATTAAGGACAGCATCTTGTCTCCATTATTCCATTATCTATTGAATAAAAGTCTGTAGAAAGCGCATTAAAACTTTCTTTCTCTTCTGCAATCTTGAAAGTAAAATGGGTTGCCGTATATGAAAGATGGAGGACAGAGGAGGAGGTAATTGGCTGGAGCTGCGGGGAAGTGAGTTGTCGGACATATGATCATGTTATTATATATAAGACACTGTGCTGTAATTGCAAAACGTTATGTCTAAAAACGTCATATTAAGCAGGGCTTTGTTTCTTTTTTGGGGGGATTATCCTACAAAAACACATTTAAAAATAAATGAACAAACATATATTTTTTACAACATTCTCTCTTCTGTGATTTCATGAGGACAAGTTATTTCTATATTTCATTATTTTTAAGGTTTTCAGTGTGATTGTTTTTGGCTAGATCTCCAGCATCTGCCTTACATTTAATTTTCCATTAGCATGCATTTTCAGAAGAAAAATGCTTTAACAAAGAGAATGAATTACAAAATGACTGAACAAAAATGAAAAGCCTTTGTTCATTTTCACAAGACATAGATCTTTAGACTAGACACAAGAACCACAGTCAGTCATACGTGTGAATAACAGTACTCCAGGTAGACTCACTGCAACAGAGACAAGATTGAATTCTTACATTTTGATCCAGAAATCTTTCCCCATGTATTGATGTATTTGGTAAAATAGAAGTGTAATACAATCACACAAATATTTTGTTTTGTTTATAACATCAAGGAGAACAATAAAGCCACAGGACTTATTTTTCATTGTGTTCTATTGTGTTTCATTGTTGTAGTATTATACCGTAGAGGTGTGTGCGTGCACATAAAACTTGTTAATTACGATTTAATTTTTGAATTCCTTTGAGATTCTCCCTGATGTAAAAATGACTAAGGTGTGGTCACATGACTGACCTGGGTGCCGTCCTGGCCAATCAAATCCAGGGATCCCATGGTGCTGTAGAGGAAACGCGTGATCTTCATGAAGTTGTCATCTCCTATGGACCAGGAACCATCGACCAGGAATGCCAGGTCAGCCTTGGCCTCCTTACACACTAGACGGAAAGGCAAGTGGACAAGAGAGATATGCAGATTTAGTCAGCATATCATTTTGTCTATGCATTTGAAAAAGTAATTTTATAAAGAATGAAGGTCTGCAAAGGACAAAGCACAACTTGAATGTTAACTGGCAGCCTAATATATTCAGACTCTAAGTAAATATGCATAGTATGAAGCACTGCAAATATTCATCCGCTGCAAAAGGGTAAATATGCAAAGGCTGGGTCCTCAGATTAATTTGCACATGGCAGAGTTTATAAGATTAAAAGTATAGTGCACGCACTAAAATTCAGAGTTTCAAATGGATTTTTTGGACCAAAAACTGTGCTTTCCAATTTGTGTTTGTGTATTTTTTTCTCTTTCTGTAAGCTGCTCATTCATATTCCTGGCCCAGCAGTGACTTTTTATCTTTTAGTCTTCTCAGGTTTCCAAAAGACTCCCAGTAGCCTGATATTTACTGCTGTAAAGCTTTCAACCTCAAGTTCTTCGCTAAATTCCAAATCCCGTTAATGACAACAAGTCTTTCAAGCCAGGGTAAAACCTCAGCTGTTTCGACTCAAAAATATGGTCTTATTTTGCTAGAGAAAAATGTCATTATTGTATATTTTTACAGAACTTCACAGGTGGAGCTCTCATGCTTGTCAGAGATGTCAAGTCAAAGGTCAGCTGGAGAATGTTTTGATTACACGGATTTATGTGACTGATTCTGATAGAAACTGATATTACTGAAACCCCTCAACCAACACTCAATGCCCCCATTTTCTCACCAAGTACTTTTCTAATTTCTTTCTGTCCGTTTCTACCACTGTCTTTCTCCTCGTGTTTCTCTCTTTGCAGCTGTGTCTCTGCCTGTCTTTTTCTATCCTGCCCATCACTTTGTTTCATTCTCTTCCTCTTGTTGTCCTTACTCTCTGTCTTTCTCTCTTCCACTTATCGACAAAGAATAGAATAGAATACACTTTTTTGTAAATTTGTCCTTGGCATAGTGCTACAATCTGTTGCTCACAACACAAGCATGTAACAAAAGAAAACATTGTAAAATCTACAGAAAAACATAACTTAAGATCATAAGATCAACAAAGCAACAGGTGCACCTTTTCTTTTTTTTCCTTTTTTTTGTGGTTCTGGTTTAGGTAAAGGTTGTCTGCCATTACAGAAGAAGGCATCGGTCTAACAAAGGTCAGAAACCTAGACAGAAATGGTTACAGACAGGCTCAGCGGGTGTGTCGGTTCATGTCTGTAGATTTTGCTGCGCTCTTTTACCTGAGTGCTTGGTGCTCTAGTGTTTTGGAGTGAACTGAATTGAAGCACTGCCAGCTGCTACTAGAGACCAATCTATTTCTTCAAGTTGGAGGACAGCTCGTTTTGATAAAAAAAAGAATTGTAGCTTAAAAAAATTGTTAACTTAACTACGTTAGGAAACACATGCATCATTTGTGATTTTCACAAAAATGTGAAAATGTGAATATCATTTTGCTATAGAGTAATTGAACCCTGAACTTTTAATCTGTGAATATCTTTCCTACTTTGCTCACATTTATAAAACCGAGAGCACGGATTATGAATCCATGTGCACGGTTTATTTTTATTTTTTTCCAGCTGACCCCAGGGGGTCTCCATAGTAACGAGTACAGGGTGACATTAGAAAGTTACTCTGTTAAAAGTAAACTGTTTTGTGTGGTGTTGATCATTGATTTAAATTTAAAAGAAAACTTACTGCTCTGTGTAACTGATTACAATTCCCTGTGTAGCAATGTCCCAATCAGATTTTGTTTGCACACAATCAAAATCCCCATAATTTCTAATCGCATTTGAATGCAAGTATCTGCCAACACGATCCATTGAATTTTACACCTTTACGTACATCAAAGTTAAAAATAAATACAAGAAACAACTGAATCGCTGAGAAACTGATATGTTTTTCTTCAAAATATAAAAATGAGCCAACTGTTGTAATATCACAACTGTCTTATTATAAATACACAATGACAACAAATGTGTAACAAATTAATAAACAAAAGAATTATTCCATCATTGCACTCAGTAGTGTTGCCTTATTGGTAATGTGGAAAGAATCTGTTATTACCACCTCAGAAAACATTCACATTACAAATATGGCATGTACGTATGTGTTGCTGTAAGTTGTGCAGAGTTCCTGGTAATGACATTCACTGTTTATGACAGCTGGCATGTATCAAGTGTGTATAGCTTATTAGTTTACCTGCACGGTTTTGTATAATTTTAACCAAAAATACATTTCACTAGGGTCAGGTGACTACAATAACCATGTTAACTAATCGGACCACTAAAATTACCTACTGCACACACTGGCCAAATAATATGAAAGTGTGTGTTTTGTGTTTGGCTTCTTGCTCACCTTCTTTAGCTGGTGGGATGGTAGGAGGCGGATCTGTGGTGGGGGGTTCAGTCGGAGCTTGAGTGGGAACTGGCACTGGACACACATATAAACACACAATTTGGGAAAGAAGACAAGGCAATCGATCATGATGGCAGTGACAAGTGGCACCATCATCTTCTTTATGTGCCGACCACACACAGCCACACAAACAGTCAAGTAAGATGGCACAATGAGAGACAGCAGTAGCCTGTTTCTATTAAGCTGAAACTTTCCTAATCCTATTCCCTTCTCCAACAGCTAAGTTCTGGACCTTTACAGAGAACGATTTCTAGTGCTTTCTGTATAAACAACCTACGTTATTATCATAGACAGAATTAGGTGTACATGAGCAATCCAGCTGCTGTGTTTTACTCTGTTTATCTTTCTTCCCATTACTGAGTTACAGCAAGCAGACTTTATCTCTACCTTCTTTCTCTATATCTCTTTTCCCTACCTTCTATAAGTTGGAAACAGCAAGAGCACTATTTTCATTAGTTTACTGTAATATCTTTCTAACCAGAGGCTTTTTTTCAAGTCCAAACAGCCCCCAGGTTAAGGTATGCCTCAGTGCCAAGCCAATTACTTTGCAGAGAGCAGTGGGTTCTGTCAAACCAGGGTACAGCAAGTAAATCATCTTGGAAACATCCGCGACTGCCTGGTGAAAGGACACATACTTCATGAAAATAGATGGAATTATCTCAGATGTTTTTTCAGTTTAACTTGTTGGGGCAAACATGATAATTAGCAATGTGTTAGAATGTGAGATTGTGACATGTGTCAATGAACAATAAACCCTTTGGATTTTCTGGAGCTTGAGAGACGTTTGTGTCAAAAAACAACCATCACCTCAGCTCCTCAGCTGACCAATGAACTGCAACCGCAGCTTCTATGTTCTCAGGGGACAGTAAAAGAGAGAAAGGGAGAGAGAGAGAGAATGACCACAATTAGAGGAGAAAGTTGCAGAGGTTAGACAGATGCTTGGCAGAAGGTGGCTGCAGGGGGGGGACAGATGGAGAAAGAGACAGTAAAGAGAGTGTGGAAGGATTAATTGGGAAGGTAAGGAAAGAAAATTGAGAGTGAACAAAGAAACAAGTAAGTGAGTAATGGAGAAGAGTAGGTGAACTCAAAGTCAAGTCTAACTCCTTAAATTGTTGATGAAAAAATTAAATGAATGAAACTCAAATACATTTCACTCAGCTGCTGCTTTTGTTGTGTTTGCGGACATTAGAACACCTTTATACAATGTATGAAACATTTTCAACATACGAGTCATGTCAGTGATGGAGATAGAAGGTCCCTCCATTTCCTGCATCTGGGCGTGAACGCTGATCTGGTACTGGCTAGCGGGAGTCAGGTCATAGAAGCACTGTCGGGAAGCACCACTTCCCAGGCTCACTTCCTGCCTCTGACCATCTGCAAGTAATGCCAAATAAATGAAGTTCAGATCAAGAGTCATACAATCCAACCAAGCTCAAATCCCTCTACAGCTCCTGTTTCACATTAACTGTTTTACAGAGCACATTTCCTCTTTTTTAGGCCATGTTCCGCATCTACAAGCCTCGAAGCACCCAAGTACGATCACTTTCTTTCCGAGTTGGATTCTAAGCAGCTTTGTTGGAGCAGTCAGGTAATTTAGTGCCTTGCTTCAGGGCACATTAAAGGTTAGCTGCTGAAGCATCTGCACAGGTCATCTGGAAATTCAAACTTTGTGTGAAAATCTTGCCTTAAACTGTATCTGAATGAACTTTATCCCCAAGTTGGAGTGTTAGGGTTGATCTCTACCTTTACCAGCCAACATTCACATTTACTTGAAAATTTAAAATCCATTTTTAAAACAGAGCAAACATTTGTTTTACTGTAGGCTGTTTTCATAGAAGACAACATACTGTACAAAACATTCCACTGGCCTTCTGTGGCTTATAATCAATCAATCTATCTATCTATCTATCTATCTATCTATATATATATATATATATATATATATATATATATATATATATATATATATATATATATATATATATATATATATATATATATATATATATCAATCTGTAAATACTAGTAGTCATTTTTTTATTTAAACTGAAAGCAGAACACTTGCATCCTGTATTGTACTGTGGTATTTTTTTTAGTGAAAACATATAGTCACTGCCTCTGGTTCTGCGTCCTATGTGACCTTTTGACTCATGCTGACATTTAAAACACAATCATAGACAAAAGGATTTTCCATGGACAGATAAATGATAAGAAGAATGAGCAGACATCTGAATGTCAACAGGTTCATTCACCAAGTAAAACGTAACTAAGAGAATCCAGGACTCTACATGATATTTGCCACAGGTGCTTGCATAATGCAAACTGACATTGTAAAGACTGCCTTACAGAAAAATATCTCTTTCTCTGTTGAAACAGTGACAGCATTCATATTTTTCAAATTTTATTGAAGATTTGTTTTTCCTCAGGGGTCTGAGGACAAATAAAAATAAGAATTGAACTTGAAGTTGTTTACTGTGAATGGACCAGCATCCAAATGCTCACTTGTTATTAAGGTTGGTTTTATTAAGGTTTTTATATTTAAAACACTTTATTCAATGGGTAATGTTTAAACTGATTTGTTTAAAATAGATTTTGGTAGATATCTTTGCTAATTTCTTTTTTCTAAGAGTTCCTCTGTTCCCGTGTTCTTTTTCTTCTCGTCCTCTGTCTCCCTTTTTCCATTTATTAACTGAGTGAGCTGAGCTTTAAACAGCTACTAAAGGTCATACACTGTGAGTTTATTGGTTTTATTTCTGATGCAATGACATGAACAATCCTCAAAGCAGTTTCCTACCATGTCGTTTATAGGGGAGACATAGGGTGCATTTCATGTCTCTGTTCCTTTTTACAACATGTTTGAATATCTTTTACAATGTACACCACTGCAATATGAAAATGACAGAAATACACACACACACACACACACACACACACACACACACACACAGAGTCCTGAGCTGACTTGTCTTTGTATTAATAATAAAGAGGGGAGACACTTTCACAATGAGTGTAAATCTATAAGGAAACGTTCTGAATTCCACACCTCACCAAATACTCTAGTAAAACTTCTGATTTACTGACTGAAATGTATTCCAATCACTTGCAAAAGCCCTTTTCTGACAACGTGACATCAGGATTACAGAAGGGGCACACCAAAAAAGTGTGAAATTGCAGTTTAAAGGTGCGATTCAGACCACATTTGAGCAAGATAATGACATTACACTTCATTTGAATTCAAAACAGGTAAGTCAATCAGGTTACTGCTTGGAGTGAGCTGCCTGTCTGATGTCACATTCTCACACAAAAATGCAAAACTAATGAAAGCATGCAAGCAAGAAATTAACTCACTTTTTCCACCACCTTAGAGAAAAGCAAAGAGGACTGCAACACACACATACAAATGCAAACACACGCACATGCACACACGCACGCGCACACACACACACACACACACACACACACACACACACATATAGGATAGGATAGGATAGGATAGCCACACACCCAAACAATGTCATATGCTCTCATTAACAGGAAATGTACTTACTGAGTGTAGACTGTATGGAGACTCTATATAATGTGGCATGTAGAAGAGGCTGCCATTGGACACACAGGCTGGTGGGTCGTACCTGATAGGTTGACAAGCCAGAGACACCAAGGATCACTGGGATTAAAAGAAAGAAAAGCAGAGGGAAAAATAGAAAAGATCAATTAAAATCATAAAACCTAAAGTTTGTAACACTGGTTACTTTTGTTTATAAACGAATGGTTTACAGTAATGTACATGAAAGTGTAAGTTATAATTTTTGTTTAACAATCTTGGGGGGAAAAATAAATTATGGTTGAAAAACTATGGCACCTTTTCACATTTTCTAAATTTGTACTTTTTCTTTATTGTCTCTTTTGTCCTTTGTCTATTAAGAACCACCGAGCTCCTCCAACCTCCAGATGATCCAAGACTCCAACTGACACCCACATAGCACTCTGGCCATGGATGATGTGGGCTACAGTACTAGTTCGGCAACAAACTATTTTCGTTAGGGATACCTTGCATCTTTTTAATGGTGTCAGGAATCAGACGGAATCGGAACTAATTTTGCATATATCAACCTTTAATCTGTACAGTAAACTACTTTGACAGAAATGTGGTCAGTTTGGCTGTGCAGGGAGCAACGTGGCTTTGCAAACTTCACATCATGTACATACTTTATAATGTGTCGCTAAACCATTGACTGACTGATCTCACACAAAATGTTAAAAACTTTAGAGTTAGAGTTAGAACTGCATCAAACTGTGTTAGTCTTTTGATAGCTAAAACATTAACATAAAGTTACCAGATAAAGTGGAAATGTATATCTATACTGACTGTTTGACTTACAACACTTAGCTATGCAGATGAGAGAACAAATCTCAAAGTAGTTAAATTAGTCAGGCTTGGTGTTGAACTGTTTTGTAGTGAAACAATGAGGCATGATGCAGCAAAATGCAAAACACTGCAAGCAATTTAAACAGCTGCTTGTTTGGTAGTGAGATTTTAGTGTAACCTCCCAGGAGTCACTCTCTCTTTGCTCTTGCTTTCTTTCTCGTTCTTTCACCCTTGTTAACAGAATTGCTGATGGTATAAAATAAACTTGTCTCCAGCGCCAGTAAATAGATATTTTATACTGGGACCATATGGCAGGTGCCTTATTTTAAATACTAGTGAATAATGCATATGACTACACCTTATTTTTATTCAATGATATGCAAAGTTACACAGACATGCAAAATGCACACTAGCATGTACATATGTACATGTTAACACATGCATATGAACATATATGGTAATAAAACTGTACAGAGACATGTTTGTGTGTATGTGTATGTATGTGTATGTGTGAGTGTGGGGTGTAGTGTGTACCTGTGAACATGCAATAAGAAACTTTAATCAGCTCTCAGTTTACTGAACCAAGACTTATTTGGCGTGTTTGCACAAGTAGAGTAAATGGCAGGTTTCATGATCAACATGAAGCTCTGCATTTGGGCTTGATTGCCATGAGTGCACGAGCGGGCAAGCCAAACCAGCAAAATCATTTTCTGCCACCAATAGAATAATAACTACAAAAATGTTAGTTTAAGGCCACATATTTATGTTTTATTCCAAAGTTTATGTGTTCTAGGAGAATTTTGACTTTATTTCCTTGAGGGACTACTCCTAGGTGTCTGCAGCCATAATCAAACACACCAAACACATTTTGGTCAGATGGAGTATAGGCAGTTTAAACATACTGTATAGAAAACTCATTAAAACTAGGACAAAGAAAGATAAAAGAATGAGAGAGAAGGGGAGAGTACAAAATTAAAAGTAAAAAAAGAAGAGGGAACTAAGGATGTGATGGCCATTTTAATTTTCCAAAAATCCAAATAAAATAAGTAATCTGGGTATAAACTATGGTGGACCATGTGGAGATACTGCAATCAGTCAGACAATATCTCTGTGTGCTTGAGAGAGCTGATGGTGCCTAATATGAAGCCAAACATTTGCACCCATCTGCCTGCCCAACCTTCACAACCTCTTTCCAACCCTAGTTTCCACCACATTATTTCTTCTTTCTACTTCTGCCTGTTTCTAGTCATGTCAGTTAACTTCTCTCACATTCTGTAAATAAAACACATTATTTCCTTTTTTGTGCATACTACAAAGTCTATTGAGCCAAGATTGACCAAGCAGCCCTCAGTGGTCCCTTGGAAATTTTTTAGTTCCAGCACCTCAATACAAACTTCATTTGGAGGAAACCGTTTCATTTCATTCAATGGCCCTCAAGGTACCAATCATTACATTTTATGCTACATGCTGGTATGTGTAATTTATTGGTGTAACCATGCCAGCTGGCTCCCATGGTGAGGCTGCAATGAATGCAGTGTACACAGGGAAATATGTTACTGTATTTCCCTTATTAAAATGAAAAATGACTAAACGCATCCTCCTTAATAAATCAGAGTTCCCTCAGTGGAAAATACAAATATGGGCAATGAATTAAAATATGCCCTGAAAATTTGATACATCTGAAATGTATCAGTGCACTGTGAATTGTTTTTGTCTCACGGAGAAAATGCAAAACTTTAGATAAAGTTATTATACATACAGATTATTTTATATAGAAATGGGGGTTTATGAGGAGCCTAGGCTATATTGACGACGTTTTACAGGATTGGCTCCGCTGGAGCATCCACTGGTTGTCCCTCATTTTCGCCCGGATGTACCTCACCTTCTGCTTTCTTTGTATAGATACTGTATTCTAAACTCCGGTGGATTTATGAGGACTATGGTTAACTGCTCCTCAGATCTCTTCAGGGTAAATCCAAACAGCTAGCTGGACCATCGGCCGAATCTGAGTTTTCTGTTGCACGACTAAAACAAATTTTGAATGTACACGTTCCACTAAAACAAGTTCCTTCCCAAGGCAGTTTTGCAGAGGCCCTATTGCTCTACCCGGTGTTTGGTGCTGCCCAAGTCAATGTGATTGGTTTGAAGAAATGCCAATAAACCAGAGCACATTTTTCTCCTATATCGGAATGGTGTGTGGACCAGCCAGACCCTGCTCCGCAGCGCTGTTGAGGAAGCTCTGGCAATACGAGACTATGAGAAATTCATGAGATATTAAAATTACAGTATGTTTGTTTTCATCCCATTTAATGCTCTGCTATTTGGCAAGTCCCTTCTGGCCAATTAGACAGCAAGCCCAAAAGACAACAGTAGATTTTAAAGCAAGGAATGATAAGCAGTTTCCTGAAGACCACACAAACAGAAAGACTCTAAGCCAAAAAGACAACCTAAATGTTTGGTGATAGATTATGACATGGCACTATTCGGAAAGCCTGCCAGAATGGGTTTAAAGAATATCTACTGTATATGGACATGCACACACACACATCACTGCACTAAATACACTGTTCTCTCTCTCTCTCTCTCTCTTTCTCTCTCTCTCTCTCTCTCTCTCTCTCTCTCTCTATCAACAGTCAATCTCACTCTCTTTCTCACTCCGTCCCTCTCTTACATTCTATTTGTTTTAGATGTGATATATGTTAATGCCTGCATTAGGTCTTACTGCACCTACTGATATCTAATCTATATGCAAAAAGCATTGTTCTCACTGGCTGACTGGGACATATTAACATCCTTCCGTCTATCTGTCTATTTGCTAAAGTCTCAATGGAAATTAAGGTGTATGGTATCAGCAGGCAGTTAATGTGCGTGTTGTATGTTTTTCCACTTTCCTCTAACTAGTTTGCTTTTCTGCTGCTGTTGCTGCCTCCTTCTTCCAATAGTAACACTGTCCTTTGTGACAAATTTAAATTGGAAACTTAAAGGCACACTTTTGGCACATAATTTGTACCTTAAAGGTGCACTATGAGTTCCTGCATGGTTTCAGCTCAATTTCATTTTTGTCTCAAGTCACAGGCATCTCTCCTTGATCCACCAGCTGCCTGCCTCCTGAATACACTGTGAAAAAGCCCGGTCTGGGGAGACAACACAGGGGTCGTAAATATGTCAAACAAACACTAGAGGCACAGGATAGGCACCAAAACACAACAAAACACTCCAGCCAATCACCAACAAGATGGTTAGGGGATGGGGTGAGTGACAGTAAGTCAGTTTGTCATGACAGTTACGGAGACATGGGGGGAGGGTGGCGAGCTTGCTCTGTTTTGTTTTGAATTTATTTGGAACATAAACAGAAGTGAACATGCAGGAACTCATGGTGCACCTTTAGTTTAACAGCTTCAAAGTTATTTTAATGGTAAGTCAACTTGTAGTAGGGCAAATCAATAGCAAACCAATAGCAAAGCAGGGGGGACACCGCTGGCAAAACCAGCAATGCAAGTTTGATAGGTGGTGCCCTGCCAAATCTCCCGAGAATAAATCTATCTTTGCCTGTTCGATGTCCGACGATTCCTTCCTACTGAGCAGGTACCGGTGTACAGGGCAGAGAGGATCAGGCCGTGAGTGCGGAGACGGCTCTGCGTGACAGTAACGTTAAATACAAATACTCCACAGCGACTCTAGGGCAAAAAACGGAAACTGCATGGTATGCTTTTAAGTTGATGACACCTGACAAATCAGGTTCTCATCAGTGTAAGCTAAATTTTAAATTACATGTAGAAGTTCACTTTTTAAAACTCACTTTTAGTATTACCTCAACAGACAGGGAGATAGCCTCTTTTATTTCCAGTTATGTTAGCCACGCATTGCCAGACCTTCCTCCATACTGCTGCGGAGAGGGGTCTGGCTAGTCCACACAGCATTCCGAGATGGGAGATAAAACGTGCCCTGATTAACTGGCATTTCTTTAAACAAATCACAAATGTCTTGGGGTGAGCTAAGTCCCAGAAGGGGCAACAGTGCCACTGCAAAATCGCCTTGGTGGAACATGTGTGCGTTCAAAGATAGCTTTAATGCAACAGAAAACTCAGATTGGACAGATAGGCTAGCTAGCTGGATTTACCCTGTAGACATCTGAGGAGCAGTTTACCATAGACTTCCTAAATCAATCAGCGTTGAGAACACAAAAAAAGTGGAAGGTGACGGACATCCGGCCGAAAATAAGGGATATCCGGCCGAATTTCCAGCAACACCTGAACAATCCCGGAATTAAAATGTCATGTCAATACATTGTCAACAGTGCCAAGTGAGGATGACAGTGAAGACATTTCTATGAAGGAAAACATGAGTTTAATTGGACAATCAGGTATCATATCCGCGTATGATTACATGCATGAATACATGAATGTTGAATACTTCATTCTGATTGGTCAATCACTGCATTCTGTGGTCTGCTATTGCTAACTACAATAGGCCGTTGCTATGGATGGGGTTCTGTTCATAGACTCTGGTGGACCATTTTTTCACCAGTAACAGTTTTTTTAATCAATAATTGTCCTCATACGGAGCTGATACTGCTGATCAGCGATCACAAAGGGAGAAACACGGGCAAACTGGGCATCGCTACCAGAGCTTATGGCAACAGTGCAAACAGAGCATTAGTTAGGTCCTTTGTATGAGTAGACGTAATAAGCCGTGTAATTGCTGTACATTATCCCTTACCTAACAGCTACTCTTCCACAGAAGTGTGAGTAATCTTTACAGATGTATGATGAGGACGCTTACATGTCTTGGCATTCACTAGCAGTGGTTCACTTTGTCCTGTAGGGTAGGAAGCCGTCACTTGAACACTGTACTCCGTCCCAGTTAGTAGATTCAGAAGCAGCATGGAGTTCAAATCTTTACCCACTGTTGTCTCCAGAACTGGTCCTGGAACTGAGAAATACACACACATGTATGCATGAGCACAGACAGAGAATAGATTTAAAACATTTGAATCCTTTCAGAAATTAATTTTGGAGGGTTAGACGTAGACCCTGCACACTGCGTCAATGTTACGCAAGATAGCATTGCATCCTTAAAGAAGTTGAAAGTAAACACATACACAGCCACAAAGGGCTATATTACAATAACTTAGAATGTTGGATTTTTGTTTATTTCTGTTGCACACTTCTAATACTAAATAGATCTACACTGCAACACAAGAACAATTTCTCTATTCTAAATCTCTATTTTATTGTTTTCGACATGGCTCATCTCATCAGCTGGTGTGAATGTTGACTTTTTGCAGTGGACATGCAGCATTAGCCCCAACCTTTTAACATGATACATTGTGTATAACCAACCAACAGTTGGAGACGGGATTTACCGCCAACTCATAGATCTACGTTAATGCTGGCTTGATTAGCTTGACAAACACA
>NC_048412.1:13202854-13204683 GCF_013103735.1 Etheostoma cragini
TCGCTCATCTTATCAGAACTTGGAGATCAGCTGAAACATACTGCTTTTTAGCTTGTAACTGGCACACTTTTTCCCAATTATTCATTAATATGGCACTGATTGGTGGGAGGCCAATAACAGGCCCACAATGGGAACATACATTTTGGCGAGGTTTTCTTGTTACCCTTTTCTGAATTACAAAATGCATTCAGTCTACCATGTTCCTCTTTTTTCTTTTACCTTCAGTTAAGGTTGGCATTCAAAGCGTACATCGTCCCCTGGCAGAGGCCTTTGCCAAACCATCCTATTTGGAAGTTATTTACTGTGCAGCCTAAAAACTGTGGCATGGTATGCAGGATTTATCAGTTCTTGGTGATATCTGGCCGCTCTTATCTTCCTTTTGAAATGATCTGGACATAGGACATATCTCACCCCCATGAAAATACACCACATGAAAATAATTATCAGCCCTTTGTGCACTTCTTGCCCGATTAAAGCTCAAGGCACACTTCTTCGTATGTTCTGGGACAATACTGCATCCAAAATTTACACTTAGATTAATGTTACTGTGCCTGTTACTGTCAATGTTTTGATTATGAATGACCAGTCAGCTGGACTTGCAGCTGTTTAGAGGATGAATGCAACCCATTGGAAACTACCTCTTGACTTATCTGTTTGTTCATGGATCCTTTCTTTTTTGGATACCACGTACATGGAACTCTCTGTGGCTGGTGTGGGTGGAGCCCCAGGGAAGACTTTGGAGACTTGGCACAGCATTGATGAGTCCTTAAAGTCAATGCTGTAGCCTTTTCTTTTGTTTGCATGTGTGATTAATTTTGTGGCCCTGGGACATGTTCCTATATCCCAGTGTGTTGTTTGTAACTGTTTGTGAACATAATATTTACATTAATATTTTTTTCTGAATATGAAAAATGAAAAAAATGTGATCACAAATTTGATTGGAGCAGATGACCCGACACTGACCGCTGCAGTGCCAACCAGGATCTTCCTCCCAATACAACTCCAGTGATGTCTATTCGAAATAATCAGTGTTCACAACTCACCAGGGAAGAGTTTTGTGTGTCTTAATGCCATGCATGTATGTGAGAGCTACAATGCCCACAGTGGCAGAGAAACATAAGGAGGGAGACCTTAGTAACTATGCAGGGATATGCAAATACCTCATAAACGAGAGAAATAATCCAAATCAGAAAACACTCAATGCACACAACCATAGCTCCACTACAGCTAATGTCCCTTGCATCTCTTAATCTGTGCTGTGAATGATTCCTTTTACAGTCACAGCTCACAACTTGATTAACTCACAGACTCCTCTTGGTGGTCGCCCCTGAGGCTAGTGTAGGAGACCCTGTAGCTTTCCACATGGGGGTCTTCCAGCTCCCATGATGCCTCTAAGCTCTGGGTGGTCTCATCACTCAGCAGAAGGTTTCTCACAGCCAGGCGTGCCACTGTAACACCATATCACAGATAACAGTTACTATAGAATTTATATATCAAAAATATACACAAGATCTTGGCTCAAGTCTTATTTTCTCCACACTTAATGGGGTTCAGTAAACTGTGGATTAGAAAAATGTCAGTCAAAATTCCTGTGTGCTAAAAATCATAACAGTTACTGCCAATGTGCCAATATGCTCAGACTGCTATGACGTGGTGGATAATAAAGTTCACAGTTAAAATCTTGCCCATTTTCTAAGGAACACTACTTGGAGTTTGAAAAAACAACAACTTGTTTGTGTTTCATCAGTGTTGAAAAAAGCTTTAAACCAATGAGACATGTCTATGCAGTCCTGGGTGGATGAAAATCAGTGTGAGGGCTTCATACATAA
>NC_048412.1:13204783-13215081 GCF_013103735.1 Etheostoma cragini
AAAAAAGCTTTAAACCAATGAGACATGTCTATGCAGTCCTGGGTGGATGAAAATCAGTGTGAGGGCTTCATACATAATGCAGCTTTAAACTATAAGCCTTGCAAAGGCGACTCACTATCTATAGTCTCTGGGTGAAGCCAACTTGGTAAACACACCTATAAAAAAACAAAAGCTCTTCCAATCGTTTTTCATAAGATTAATCATGCCTGAGAATCTTATCAATGTTTCAGTTTTGCATTCATCAATCTTAATCAAAAGAGACAGTGTGGACCTTTTCTAAGCTCTCAGTAATTCTGAATTTGCTTTCTGAAACTAAATAAGCAACGAGGACGAAAACTCTTCTTCGGGAAATTGCTATAACTGTGGCAACAACTCCATGCACTGGAATGTAGTAAAGCCTATCATATGTTAATGGAGAAAACTTTCTATGTGATTAACATTTGGCTGTGTTCTCTGCAAGAATTGTCTGCAAGTTTTTTAAAGCATGTAACTTAGCCACTGCTCACTAGACACATGAGAGCAACATTGTTTTAAAGAACTCTTAAGGTTTAAACATTACAGAAGTATACATCTCATGGAACAATTTTAATCCAACATGAGATTGTGTCACATCTTTTCAAATTAGTGTGCCATTATTACAACATGTATATCATTGAGTGTGATGCTTCCAACACTTACACTCCTGACATTTAGGAATTTAACACAAAAGCTATTTAATCACTTCTTACCTGTGGTTGTGGTAGCAATCGTTGTTGTCTTGGCCACTGGGAAAATGCAGAGAGCATAAATCAGATAAGTGGATCGAACCTCTCGTCAACAACTCTCTGTTTCAATAACTAAGGCAATTAAACAGAAATACATGACAAATCATCGCAGGAAAATAGATTTTCTTCTTTTGAGATAAGTTGCAACAAACAAATGTATGCAAATGGGCTCATGCAGAGCCAAGTTTTGAACTCAGAAATGTTAATTCTATGACCCTAAAGTGCAGATTTAGTGATTGGACTGGTCTGTTGTTTCAACAGACAGTGGCACTTCAGTGAAGAGAGTTAGTATGAGCTTAGGTCACAGGCTAATTTCAACATTAGTTCATTTAATTACACTTGTCTCTTTCTCTGGGAAATTTTTTTTGATTCTGACTTTCATCAAGTTTTGTATTGATTAGATAAAGCACATACTACAACTGCCTTGTTAGTAACACAGCAGCCAAACATGTTGCCAATAAAACAGTCTAATGTAACTTACATGTGGTCTCTATAACAGACACGGTGTCACTCTCAGATTCATCTTTGAAAACAGCTGTTAACATAACTTCATACTCAGTCGCCGGACTCAGACTGGTCAGCGTGTATCTATTATCACTTCCACTCAAGACCACCTGCAGAAGAGAAACACACACACACACACACACACACACACACACACACACACACACACAAGTCTTAGCCTCATATTACAACTGACATCCAACAATGTCTTCTTTCCAAAAACTTATTTTTCTATATTTCCAAACATGTCAACCATGTGCTCTTGCTGTTTTATAACCTTCTCACAACAGTTCTTGCAAGTTCTTCCCAAATCATTTTTTGTTGTCATGTTTTGTTTAAAATGTGCTGTTAACATGTTAGGTCACATTCTTGCTATGGGTACATGATTCAGAAAATGTAACGATCCAATTCAATATCGATTTTTAGACTCAAGATTCAATTCAAAATTGATTTGTGTTTCAATAACGAATTTCAATTAAGAAAAATGGTTCACAGTATGTACATCTACTTACTTTTCCCATGTGATAGTATACACGCCATTACACAAAAGAATAGATTTATGGAATTCTATGAATTGATTATGAATCTGTAGAGATTGAATCGTGATACAAATGTGAATTTTTTTGCACACCCCTACTTCATGTTTTTTGTATTTTTATTTGTTGTTACTGTATTTTTGCTCAAAGAAAAAAATTGAAGTGATTCCTAAGTACCCCTGCAGATGTGATAAAGTTTTGAGCATTAACCAACAATCTGACAAGATTATTCATACTCCAAGTACAACACCAGACTTTCAAAATGAAGTTGGTCACTGAGGTTTAGAAGAGAAAACTGCTGAAACATAAAATAACAAATTGCCTCAATGCTTGTAATTTAGGCAAGAAAACAGCAGGAAATGGTGATGCATGTTTTCATAGGATGGTGTCTATGGAAACAAACTGATGTACTTTGTATGTGAATTTGGTTGCAATACTCTGTTAAATAAATTATGCATTGTAGAATACATCATCATTTAAATGTAGGTCTATACTGTAACATACATTTGAATGATGCCATTGTAGGACTTGACAAAGATGACCATCACAATATGAGTTATTAAGGAATGTGTGGTTTCCCCTGAATACAACAGCCAGTTGGATCAACTACTGCTGCAGGAGTCCAAACGACCAATACAATTTATCTAACACAAAAATAAGTCAGATCCCAAAGTAAACACAAAGAGGTCATCAAAAGTACAGCTTGCTTTGGAAGAGAGCAACATTGAAATTGGAATTTACTGAAGATGACTAAATAACCATATTATGTGCAGGAAAATGGTTATTGACCACATTATGTGCATGAATTTGTTTCTTTCAGAGCCCTTTGAGGCACAGTTATATGCAAATTTCCGCAGTGGGGCCACCCAGTTGTGCTTTCCCAGGAGCAGGTGCATCTTTAATGATTCCTACTCTTGCTTTTCTTTTTAAATTACCTTGCATTTAGTGAGATATATTTCGTCATTTTACAGCATTGCCATTTGTGGTATTTGCCTGATTAACAAGTGGAGTCAAACAGACATTCTATTTTGATTAACTGGCTATCTGCATTCAAAAAAGCTATCAGGATGCTAGAAAAACAAAAGTACCCAAACAAAACAGCATGATCATCAACAGTATCATTTACGTATTTCATGGAGCCCTAGATTATCAAAATTGTCAAGTTTTGATCTGAGTAATCTTTCACTCTGTTTGTATGCCTTTGTCAGTGTGGCTGTTCAACGGTATTATGTTTAATCTCCTCTCAGATATACCAATACAGAGTGGTCGGTTGGTGGAGGATGTGTGTGTTAGTGTGTGTGTTTGTGTGTGTGTGTGTGTGTGTGTGTGTACATGTGTAGAGTATGTGGGTGAGAGACAGAGAAAAGCTGCATGTATCCCTTTCTCTATGCTGGCAGAATTACCAGCCCACCTCTCCAACTCCCCAGAGTGTTATTTTCAGCTCTGATGACTCTCAGCAAAATACACAAATACACAGACATGCTCACACAACATGCACACACAGACACGCACACACTCTTACAGACCTGAGGGCTCTATCGCTGCCGCCCAGCTGTCTCTAAACCCCAGATCATGGTAATAAAACACCCAAGCCATTAATTTGTAGATTTGTTCAGCCTTTATTTATACTCAGCCATGCCAGGGGTTTTACCAGCTAGCAGTAGTGTGGTTAAGTTTATATGCAATTCTATAAAGTACAGGCTCCCCTTTATCTGAGTATATGGAGTGCAGCCAATAGAGATAATATGTGGACCCCTGGCTGAATAAACATAATCTGAGTTCATGCAGGTTATTCATCTTGTGATGCTAAATTATAGATTGGTGTAATTTCTTGAGGAAGTAAAGTTTGAGGATAGTTTAAAGCTGCACCAAGGACTCAAACTTAAAGTTTCATGCCTGTAGTGATCATCCTCCCAGATCAAGATGAGCTGGGAGGATGATCTGCACTGTCACATTTCACTTCTTGTGGGTGAAAAACCATCTTGGAGAAAACTGTATCTAAAACAAACACCTTCACATCCAGTATTTTATTGGTACTGACCTCCTTTGTGTCGCCACCTGTGAACGGTGCCCAGGAGAGTCTGTAGAGGATGATGTCATCCGCTGAGTGATCCCAGCTGACCTGAAAGCTGTCTATGCCAACATCATTGGAGCGTAGATCCAAAGGACCAGGAACTGGAGCTAAGAGGTAGACAGCAAGGTTTCATTTTTGTTTGTTTTACCTTGTCAATGGCACACCATTTCTAACAATGTTCTGTTTTTCCATATGTGTTTGTGATATTTCCACAGTGTTTTGCACTGATTTCTCCTCATGATGCTTCCCACTAAGCAGCACAAGCCCTGCCTTACTGGCTAATAGAAAGATAACTGACAAAAGGCTTGGCTGGTACTGCAACTGCACCGTTTGATTCAACTTTCAAGGAATTGCAAGAAGTATTTACTACTGCACTGTAAGCACACTTATCATGATCGTTTTAAATGTTATTAAAAATATTAGCTTTAATTTTCCTTGAATATTTATTCCCCCAAATACCTTCAGCTGCAAAGAATTAAACATCCACTCTGGTTGCACCAATCCAGACTAGGAATCAAGCTGTGTCATTGGAACAACATTAAAATACCATGCAAAATACCATGCAGTCACTACTATGGTAGTATGCTAATATCCATATGACCATGAGCTACTTCAGTTAGGGACATAGTACAATCTGGGACCAGGATAATGAATAGCTACTGTCCTGACTAATGTACTGCACACATTTAAACTGTTTATTAAGCAATTATGTAAACTTACAATCTCACTTTGGGTGTGACTTCTTCAGAGATGGGAAGTAACTGTACTCAAGTAGGTTTTTCAGATATTTTTACTTTACTATTTATTTTTGTAGTGACTTTTTACTTTTACTCCTTACATTTTAACACAAATATCGGTACTTTCTACTCCTTACATTTTACAAAATGGACTCGTTACTTTAGTCGTCTAAAAAGGTTGTCCATCAGGTGTGATTGTGAGTGCATGTTGGTAAATAGCATGGACACGCACCTCAGACCCGAAAGCGGGTGCGCACAAAAGTGAGAAAGGAAAAAGAGACTAGCTGTCCAGAAAACAATCAGTTGAGATTGTGTGTGTGTGTGTGTGTGTGTGTGTGTGTGTGTGTGTGTGTGTGTGTGTGTGTGTGTGTGTGTGTGTGTTCTTGAGAACTGTAAGTCATATAACTTATGTTGTCAGTTCATTCAAGCGTGTTGTTGTATTGGTCTATAGTCTTTGCAAATTAAAAGTAATTACCTAGTGATTTTGGTTGTTTGTATTCTTCATCTGTTAGCTAGGTTGCACCTGGCTGTTGATTCATAATGGCAATTGTTGAACGTTTTTTTATTTTAGATGCATTATTTACATGCTACAATTACACTGGATAAACATAATGTAATTAATAGTGGGTTTATTGTTATGTATTATTACTATTTTGCCATATTTGAGCACACACACGCATATATGTAGATTCTTTTAAATGTTAAGGGAAAGACTAAAAAAGAAAAACTTTTTTGCAATTGAAATCATATCTTGCTACACAGTCAGAATCTGATTAACCTGGAGTCCCAGTCTCTGTCACAAAAATCATATATGGGATGTTTAAGGCCTATTGGCAGACATCCATTTACAATGTAGCCAATGGCAAGGAGCCTTTTCTCCTTGTCCACTGAAGTTTCTCAGCTTGCACTCTAGTAACGTTTGTGTGGTCCAGGTAGCTTAGCATCAAAAATGTGTGGTGATTTGCAAGGCTACTTTTACTTTTATACTTAAAGTAAATTTCCAAGCCTGTACTTTGTTACTTTTACTTGAGTAAAGAGGATATATCAGTACGTCTACTTTTACCAGAGTATTTTTAACACAAGTATCTGTACTTCTACTTGAGTATGGAAAGTAAGGAATGTTTGCCATCACTGTAACTCTTATCAACATTTCGCACACCTCCACTCAAAAACCTTTAAAGTCCATTAGTTCATGAAGCTCCCTTTCTCAAACCTGGTCCATTGAACAAAGTTTGCCAGGAGATCAATAAAAATCAACATGGCCCTTTAGAGTGAGTAGTTTTATAGTTGCTTGCCAGAATACATTTCCTTTAGCTGACTCAGCCCTGGAGCCCAACTGCTTGTTGCTTAACGGGATATTATTTCAAATCAATATCTTTTAGCGTGACATAATAGTCAGGGACAGTGAAATGACCTTTTAATGTGACTAAGCTATTATGCAGAGGTGTAAATGAGATGGGCAGACTGCCAATTTAGCAGAAAACCCAGTAGGGCCTGCTAAGGAATTGTCCTTTGCAGAGATGGCAAAAAGTAAATGTTGAAACACCAATGAGGAAGACAAACTCGACAGCACTGTAAAAAAATTAACAAATGGTCTTGATAATTTCCTTGCCACTGGTGCCAACATTGGTTTTCTACATCTTCCCTATTTAAATTCAGCGTTTGCAGTGAGTCCCCAAAAACAACTGCAGTATCTTCTCTTGTATCCTTACAGCCAAAAAGTGACTTACTGGTAGTAAATCCGTCTGTGAGTGGCTCCGATTGGCCCTCTTTATACAGGGCAAAGATGGCCACTGAGTACTCCATCAGAGACGTCAACTCGCTGAGGTCATAGAAGTTCACTGGACCTACCTCCACCTGCACAACACACAGAGACACACGGCATGTCCACACAAAAAATATATTACAAAAGGAATAAGCCAAAAAGACAAAGTTTGACAATGTTTGGCGATAGATTATTATTCACTCCTGTGAAGATTGCAATCTGAATAGTTTCCAAGCTGATTTACATCAGTGCTCAATACTCATTCCAGTCTAACCTTTTCACAGTAAGAAGAACAATCCCTACAATTAATCTCTTTTTGTTCTATTCTTCCTTCCTTTTTTTCTCACTTCTTCTCATCAAGACACAGACTCTTGCAGGTATGAATGTCAAATATAATGAATCTAAAAATGCACGTAAAAAACACATAAAATCCCAGAGCCACGCATGTCACACACACACACCTCCTTTGTGACTAGTCCGTCTGTCTTGACCCACATGATGCGGTAACCCTTAACTCCTCTGGGCACGGGGTCCCAACTGATGTGAGCAGAGTTATGAGTGATGTCAGAGAACTGGAGGTTGCTGGGATGACTAAGTGGTACTGGAAGAAAGAGAGAGAGAGAGAGAGAGAGAGAGAGAGAGAGAGAGAGAGAGAGCAAGTGGTTGATGTGTGTTAGCATGCTCTTCTGCTTCTTGATTTGTAAGACCCAGTTTGAGTTTTAAACTTGAGAGTGAAGACATTGTTGGAAAAAAAAGATGTTTAGTCTGATCCAAATGGCTGTTTGAGGGTTAAGATTAGTATTTAATTTAAGTGAAAGTTAGGATAGAGGATCAGAATGAGAGCACTCATGTGGACAGAAGTTAAAAATGGTATGTGTGTGCATGTGCATTACTTACATGTAGTTTCCTGGCTTGTAATAGGGTCACTGGCCTCCTCCCCATACATGGCATAAACAGCAACGGTGTATTCAGTGCGAGGGGTCAACCCATCCAACTCCAGCTCTGTCACTGCATCCGACACCTTGACCTGGGGCACAAATGCACACATTACAGCGTTTAAAACAAAACTGACTCTCAGCTGCCAAGTTGCTGTTTTAAACTATACATTGAATAAGCATTTATCTTTTTAAAGTATCTTTTTTTCCTCTTCATCTATCTGTTTTCTTTCACTACCTCCTTCTCGTCCAGGTCTCCCTCATCTGTAAGGGGTGCATACAGCAGCATGTAGCCAGAAACTCCATCCACACTGTGCCATCTTGCTTTCATTGTGTTGTGAGTCACATCAAACAGCTGAAGGGCCGTCACTGTGGGAAGAGCCACTACATACACACAAACACACAGCGCAGTTCAATCAAGGAGGCCTCATTCTAATAAACCAATAATTTTCAGTTGGTCTAGATCAAAACCCCTTGTATTGTCTTCCTAGATGCTTTTAACTTAATGCCTAATTGGGCCTTATTTTCAATATGTCTGGCATTCAAACTTTTAAGCAACTATAGTCAATTTGTGACTTTAGACTGACATTGCAAGCATTGGTGTGATGTTTTGTAAGTCAATTTGTGTGTGTGCGTGTGTGTGTGTGTGTGTGTGTGTGTGTGTGTGTGTGTGTGTGTGTGTGTCTGTGTGTGTGTGTTTGTTTGTGTGTGTGATAAACTTACGGGTTGTTTCTGATCCTCTGAGAGCTTCACTTGCCTCGTTTGCGTACATTGCAAACACAGCCAGATGGTACTCAGTGAGAGAGCTGAGATGTTGCAACACCGCTGAAGTCTCACTACCGTCCACTACAGCCTGGGGCCAACAGCACAAGTGGGGCGGGGGATAGGGGGTGTGAAAGACAGACAGAAGGGACCGAAAGGAAAAATGGGAAGCAGAAATGGATGGGAGAAGGGGGAAAGAGGGGTAGGGGACAAAAAATAGTGGGGATGAAATGACAAATGGGCGCGAAAAAAGAGTAAGGCAGGGTAGGGAAGAGAGGCCGAAAGATAATGGTAAAGGAGGGGGAACAGAATTGATTTATTGAATGGGATAAAGCAAACAAACATTTTCTCATCATGATCTACATGGATGACAGTTGTGATAGAGATTAGGTCCAGGCTGAGCCAGCTGGAAAGGTCTCCAATCGTGGCTCTGGAACATCTGGTTCCCGTAAACCAAGCTAAGCAAAAGATTTTATAGTTTTTGTGGTCAAATGATCTGGAAAAAACAGGCAGGTGCTTCTATCAACCAGAGTATAATTTCTAGTGAGCCTTTTTCACCTACACGGATGTTCAGGGGAGTTGTGAATAAAGGGATGAGAGTGAGAAGTATGAATTAAAGATACCACCCGCGTCTCAGGGAGAAAACTGAATCAATCCAATCTCAATCTGTATATTTGCCCAAATACTCCAGATACAGAAACTCCCAATAATGTAGTAAATATGATGGAAAAACCGAGCAAACACAGCCTAAACCCCCTCTCTGAGCTCCTACTGAGTCTCTTCATTTTAATATTTTAGGTCTTGCTTGAGTGTCCACACATATGCATGTATAGCTTTCAGATAACAGTAAACTGCAATGAGTGCTTGCAATGACATTGATATTCCTTAAATGTGTATTTGTAGTGGTTGTTTACTCCTGCCGCTTTTCCCAATAAAACACTATTAGTACAGTAAATAGGTTCTTAGTGAAAGAAAAAAGACACAGCATTTACCTCCTGTGGTTCTCCTCCACTAGCAGGATGATAAACCACTCTGTATTTCTCTACGTTTCCAGGGGCGTGGCTCCATGAAACCCTAAAGCTTCTGGCCGTGACTTCTGATGTCAACAACTCAAGGGGCGCTCCTGTCTGCTCTGGTGCCTGTTCTAAAAAAATAAAAGGAGAGCAAAAAAGGAAGGATAAGAAAACAGATTGCATCCAGTTACATAAAATGACTCCCAGCGAGGAACTATTAGGTAGGAAAACACACATGCATTGAGGATCAGCGATAGTGTTGAAATATAATCAAAACACATTCGACAGGATTCATGGTTTAAAGAGATCCTCTTCCTTGTTTTTCCATCCTTCATTTTTTGGTGCCTTTTTCACCATTAGAAATAAAAACTTATTGAAGGAAAGAGTGAGAAAGAAGAATAGGATGGAGAAAGAGGATGATGTGTCTTAAAATAATCAACCTTTTGTGGCAAGATATAATTCCTATTTGGTATGAATCAATGACCTCATGAGTTATATGACATCATCTTCCCCTACAGAGAAACTTTGCATTAAAGACCACAGTCTATGGCCACTCAAGCTCATTGTAAATATCCAGATTCACACTTCCAAATAAAACCTTCTTACAACTAAAGCTGCTTGTCATTTCAATGTGACATTTTATAATCCAGTCATGCATTGATACTAGGATAGTCAAGGTGATCACACTTTTAAATAGTTAAAGGTCCCATGGCATGAAAATGTCACTTTGTGGGGATTTCTAACATTAATATGATTTCCCCCAGCCTTCCTATGGTCCCCCAGTGGCTCAAAATGGCAATAGGTGTAAACCAAGCCCAGGCTTTAAGAAAATGAAAGCTCAGATGGTCCGATCAGCAATCTTGCCCCTTGTGAGGTGCCTTGCCCGCCCAGAGAATTTGGCGCACCACCGAGAGAGAGATACATCATGGCTTTCAAACAAGCAAAGTGGCAGTTGGTCAAGGCCATACCCCCATGCTCAACCTTGCCCCCCCCCCCCCCCTCCTCAAAAGCTACAGGAATGGCACATCCTAAGGAAAGTTCATCGTGGGACTGGCTCTAGTGGCTGTAAATCTGCACCAAGGCTGAATTTTGGGAAAGAGATTTCAGAAATGGTATTAGGGGACCACTAAGGTCAATATACAGTGGGTACGGAAAGTATTCAGACCCCTTTAAATTTTTCACTCTTTGTTTCATTGCAGCCATTTTCC
>NC_048412.1:13215181-13256713 GCF_013103735.1 Etheostoma cragini
TTTTGGAAAAAGGCTGCAATGAAACAAAGAGTGAAAAATTTAAAGGGGTCTGAATACTTTCCGTACCCACTGTAATAGCATCCAAAGGGCACCATGCCATGGGACCTTTAATACTTAAAGCTATTGCTCCGTTAAATGGGCTTACTGTAATTACGATCTGTACAAAAATGCATCTTGGTGTGAAGGTGAGAAAGGACCCAGGGTTTACACTACTGTGACTGACAACTATTTCTGCCACTTCTCAAATGAACGACCAAGTGCAACACTACCGTATAAAAACCTTCCAGAAGAGAAAATGTGTGACATTTTTCTCCATATTTAAATGCTACTACGTCCCCCCAATCTCTATGACAGCTGGCTTTTTACTCCGTCTCTCAGTGTGGCAACTTGGATGGACAACACGTCATTCGAAACACTTCTTTTCTAGTATAACCCAGCCCTTACGCTGTTTGATGTCCTTGTCTTGCAGCTCCACTTGTTCACACACAGTCTTGGTCAGACCCTGTACAATGGAGCTCATGATGTTGAAGTCGGCCACGTTGTAGACGTGAGTGTTGTCCGGCTCTGAGGCGATGGAGAACAGCTCATTCTCATCGGCATTCTTAACACCTGGCAAAAGAAGGTCAGATATGGGATTTGTAGCATTACAATAGTGACCACACCAGTATTAGAAGTGTGACTGTCAGCCTTAAAGGAGAATTTTGGTATTTTTCAACCTGGACCCTATTTTTCCATACATTCCCTAATGTAGTCAGACACTTATAATAACATCTGAGCCAGTGGCAAAAACAAGCACTTTTAGTGGAGGTACATCGACGGACACTATTGCCCAGTTAGATTTTAAAGATTTTTTTTGTTCACATTAGTCACTTACACACAAATGCACAGGAAAACAGGGTCCAGGTTGACAACATACAGAAAGTATCCTTTAACATCTAGTTGATAAACACATATATACATATAGTGTATATGCATATATACACACTATAGTACAGCAGGTTCATCAGTTCAAAGAAACATTATTGACAGGATTTAAAGTGACAGGAATTGATTTTTAACTCATTGCTGCACCGATCCGACTCTTCCTTAGACCTATTGTCTTTTCAGGTGTGTGTGTTGGTGTCCTCCCTCACCAATAGCAAACAGCTCAACCCCAGCATTTCGCAGGCTCTCTGCAGGAGGTATGACATCGTCCTGGGACTTCCCATCTGTGATGAGGATCCCAATCTTGGGTATACCCACCCGAGAGCCAGACTCAGGCTTGAAGCAGTTCTCCAGGACATAGGTCAACGCGAGGCCTGAAAAGAGACACAGAGAGAAAGAGAAGAGGGATGAATGAGGAAGAGGGACCAGGGTGGATGGAAGGAGAAAGTCAGAAAAAAAGGGAAAAGGCCATTTAACAGCAAAAAGAATAGAAGAAAGGGAAAGTAAAGCAAATCAAAATAAACTGATAGTATCAGTAAAATCTAGCACCTGTGAGAGTGTTTCCTCCTTTGTATGGCAGGTTCTTAACGGCATCAATGACGGCATCTTTCGTGGAGAAAGCATTTAGATGCCATTCTATCCTGGGATCACCACTGTATTGAGCCAGACCTAAAATCACACACCCACACAAACACACACACACACACACACAGACAAACACACAATAACGCTGATATGCAAACCTTTAAAAAAATGTATTGAAACAAAAAGGGGATATGAAGCAAAAAACAGAAAATCATGGACACCAACATCAGAAGACCATATTGGTCTCATGGTGTGCCCATCTTTTGAGAGTAGCAGGGACCCACCTATCCTTGTTTTATCGATGCCAACATCAAAGGCATTGACCAGATTTTCCAAGAACATGCGGACCAGTCGGAAGTTGAGCCGACCAATACTCCAGGAGCCGTCCACTAGGATCACAATGTCTGCAATGGCCTCAGTGTGGCACACAAACTGATCAACTACAAGTAGGAGAAAAGGCAGACTGACATTAATTTTAACTTGACTACAGTCAGGGACAGACAGGATAAAGGACTTATAAATGGTTCATTGAAAAGATAACTCGGTTGAGAACATGTTTTTTATTTGATGTGCAGGCTTCTCAACCAAAACTTACAATACACACAAGACTACAGGTTTCAGGTTTTCTTTACTGAACAAAATACACACACCAAACAGCCAAAAAAAAAAACTCAGAAAATTAGAAATCATGTAAAAAAGACATAGACAATTTAATTTGCATACGGTAATACAAACACACATATAACCCGTAAATCTACAGGATTCTTGAAAGCCTCCTTTGAACTCTGTGGTGCCTCGTCTTCCTGAGATTAATCTCTAAACAAGTTGTGGTAAACTAACTCACTTTACAGTTGAAAGACAGCTTTAAAGCAAAATCTCCACCTGAAAGTAATGATGAGATATGAGTCAAGACAAAAAAAGAAGAAAAAAAAGAAGAAAAAAAGAAAAAAATATAATGCCGACTGTAGGAAATGAGAATTATTACTTTGCATTTCTGCTCACAAAAGTATTTTTAAGATATTAAGATAAAGATGACAGAGTGGAAAGATATTATATGAGTCCATGTAGATTATTCAACTGCTGCAAATTAATAATTTCACCAACGTCAATCCAAACTGCACACAAAAGTGACTAGCTTCTTTTAATAACTCGATTAGGACCGCAGAGTGAAAGGTTACATTTCTCACTATGCTTTGGCAACATATGTTAATTTTGTGATGCAGGTTTACATTATGTAATTGCAATGTCCTGGGTGAGTCCCAAAACCTTTGTTTGAATTTTGTTTTCCTGTGTTCCCCTCTCTGTACACAGTCAACTATCACCTTTAAAATAATCCAAATAAGAAAAGTAAATACTCTGATGGTGGCAAACGGATAATTATCCTCCCCAGTCTAATGGCTATATGTCAGAAATCCACACTAGCATGAAAGACTCTGAAGTGAATAACAACACATTAGATGGAACATAGAAAGAGCTGAGACTTACAGTATTTTGGCAAGCAATCATTTTTGTTTGTTTTTCCCAGGAATGATATATTGAACATTTAATGTACTGCCTGTGGCTATCATGTCAGGCCAACACTATCTCAAGATTGAAATTCATGAAGACACATAGTGTAACAATAAGCCATGTAGGAATTTGTTTTAAGAAGTGATTTTCCAGACAGAGCCTTCTGTCTGATGTCTGTGACTGTCTGACTGTTTGAACCATCCATCTGCTGCAGATGGAGAAAAGAAGACAACATGGACAGGAGATAGCTGATGACTATCCATGATTTGCAAATACATAGCATAAAAGACTGACGTGCTATTATAAAATACTCTTCGGCTAATGCTCCAAAAAAAAATGATGAATGTATCCTTAAGGGTTCAGTTGGTCACAGGTGTTTATTTTGCCCAAATGTCCTACATTTTTAAGGAGGAAGAGCACTCTTTCAAACAACCAACTGTATATGATGGCCACTAGTGTGGCCTGACCTGGAAAAGAAAGTAATTTTAATTATTCAACTATCCCGCTAAAAAGAGAAGAGACATTTCTTAGTTTGAGAGATTCAGCAAAATGGCAAAAATGATGAGAAGCCGAAGAGTGTAAAGATGATTCTTTGTCAAGCTTCCCTTCTTACAACACAAACAAGCATGGCCTTTAAATAAACTTTAAGGTTAAAGAATCAAAAGAAAGAACCATGACTTAGCACCAGGAAGGTTCCCTTAAAAGTGATATACAAAACGCAAAGCTCAGGAGCTATTCTATGATAAAAAGCAAGCGACATTCAGGGGGTGTTAGTATCTATAGTAACTACTGTTGACACTCTGGGTAAAAAGAGAGACGATGAACCGAATGTTTAAGAAAGAAAGAGTCAGAGAGGGAGAGTGGGTTCTGTGCAATGTGAAAAGCCATCCAGTCAGGAGATAGTAAACAAAGGATTAGAGGGTCGTGATTACAGCTAATTACAGCTCGCTGGTCATTCCATAGTCTTTTGTTGGGAGAGTGTTGAGAATGTCCTTCATAACACTGGTGTTTTACACATGAACCAATAATCAAGGTTGTCCCTCGCCTTCACATTATCCCTCCTGACGTCTGTAAACGTTCAGTTTGGTGGATATCGAGGGCCGTTTTTCCTCGAAGAAAAGAAATTGCTGCCATTCATTCTTATGTAAATTGAGAAAAAAACTTCCATAATTGCCAAAGGTAGATAATCAGTCTGAGTAAACATGAAACCTCAAGTCATGATTTTACAGTTTTTTTTCATTCTGTCCATGTTGCGTGTTTCATATCAGTGTGTGCATTCGTAATGCTCAGTTTTCTGCCAAACAACCGACTGGACAGATAAATGGAAGTCGCTGAAGAACCTTACACACTTGTAATATAAGAACACAAGAGTTCATATTATGCTCATTTTGAGGTTCATAACTGTATTTAGAGGTTGTACCAGTGTAGGTTTATGTGGCTTAATTTTCAAAACACCATGTTTTTGTTGTACTGCACATCGCTGCAGCTCCTCTTTTCCCCCTGTGTGTTGAGCTCTCTGTTTTAGCCACTGTTTCATCTTTGTTGGAAGTCACAAATTAGTGCAGTAGCTAGGTAAGGACTTCTACGCAGTCAGAAGCAGAGTATGAGGGTGTGCCACCCTAGCAGCTAGGCGAGCATATAACGCGTGTTACAAAGTGATGCACGTTTGTCACGTAAGTAAAGACTGGACTACCAGAGAGCTGTTTGGAGCAGTTTGTGAACAGTTTTTTCTCTGGAAGATGGTAAATCCCTTTGGGGGTGGACTTTGGGTTTTTTCACTTTTTAAACCTATAACATGCACAAAAAGATATGTAACACAATAAAGGAAAGGGGGAAAGCCAAAAAGCACATTATGAGCAAAATAATGTATTTATTTGCAAGACTTTGTTATCTGTGTGCTCATTCATTTCAAGCTACAAAAGATGTAATGTAGGTTTGTATTAATCAAATATTACATGTATTTTTTTTATTTTATTATTATTATTTTTACCTTGGTTTTACTTTATATCCTGTAACAAAACAATTCTACCCATCTGTAGAGTCTATCTGAATAGATGTGGTAATGAACTGACAATTTCAAAAATGAAATAGCCTCAGTGTTTGAGAAAATAATTCAATATCACATCAGAATAACTTCAGCAATCATGTTGCAGATGTGTGTAGAACAAACACAGTCACACAAAGAATATAGTTAAGAGAGACAGAAGGATACACACACATTGGTATTTCCCTCCAAACGATGTCAGCGAGAATGCTTCCAGTATCTTAGTCCTGTAGCTGCCATTGAATTCCAAAGGACAAAGTTCCTAGTACTCACTATCTGCCTTTCTTTTTCTCTACCTCTTTCCCCCCTTTTTCTCTTCCCGTCTCTGCCGCAGGTCAAAGTGCAGTTACTGGGGAACAGTAGCTAACATTGTGTGCTATTCAAGGAGAAAAAATGGTGAACAGGAGGAAATAAAGAAGGAAGAAAGAAAACCAGGGAGCGAGCAACATGCTGTATTTGGGTTTGATAAAATACAGCAGATGTATTGAAAGATTCTGGGATTACAAGTCTTTCCTTTGTCCAAGTCTATGGTTACTGCTGTTCTTCTCTGTCTCTCTCTCATGTCACCCTGTCCATCTCTGCGGCTAACTAATAAGAGACAGGCTTTGTTTGGCACAAACCTTTTTCTTAAACTCCACTAACTAAAACAAACTGTCATGGCAGAGCACAAGACATGTCACTCACTATTATAATGTGTGTGTGTTCTTGTATTTCTATTCATAAGGGGATGCAAATGTTCATAGAGGATAGAAAAAAAAAATTGGAATATCGTATCATGTGATGACAAATTTACAGGCCTTTTATTAGTGGAGACGTTACAGTTAAGGTCAGATTTGGTGCTAGGATAAAGGTAAGAGTTAAAAGGACACTTGCCAACCCTTAAACTTATTTGCACATAAGGTATTAGTCATGGGATGACATATCTGTAGCTGAATAATTTGCCAAACCTCTGTATCTGTATTTCATTTAAGAACCTTTTTATGTTTCTAACATCATGGATGGCAGAAATACTACTACTGCAAAAGAGCTTGGCTAGTTTCCCTTTCTCTACTGGAGAGCGGTTTACATCTCAGCCAGCTATTGGAGCTGAAACCAAAAGGACTTCTTGGTATACATGACAGGAACCAAGTATTAGCCCTTTACTTAATTACTATTTACAGCGGGTTTAACCATGGAAATTAATCCAAACAGTGTTTATGTTTGAAAGCCAGCTTATTTCGGCTTAATTCCAACATTTTTCAAAAATCAAGCAAGAAGACAGTGTTAACATGAACAAGACAGTGTCCTTCTTATCAGCAAATGTTTCTGTGTCCAAAAATTGTGATACTCTATGGCTCGATACCTAATGTAATATTTACTTTGGTTATGATAGCTAAACAGGACAAGCATTGCTGCTAACCGTAGCAAAGAAATTACATCATTTTCAAGAGCTTTTTTGCAAATGCAAAAATAAAACCAATGTTCAGGTTGTTTGTAAACATATGTACAATTGTCTTTGTACATATGTTTAGGTATAACCAGAAGTATGTGGTTTAGTTTGCAGAATAATACATTTACACTTACAAGCAGGTAAACACGCCCATCCACAACCTTGGCTGATGTTAAAGGCTTTTTTCACAGCAGGTTTTACTGATTACATTAACGATGGCTCCACTCTGTTCAACTGTCCCAGTAAGTCATGACAATGTGACAGTGAGCCAGCATGCACAATACCACCTGGGCCCTGAAACTGAAGCTGCCAAATTAAATTGAGCCGTTGTTTTTTATATTATTTTAAATCTGAGCTTTCCTTTTGTGACATGATAAAATATCATGTGTAAAAAAGGCTCTAATGTAGATGATGAAATTATGTAATTTGGATTAAACGGAAATGCACAAAACAATCCAGCCCTGTAGCCTACCAGTGTTACTCACATATTTTATGACATCAAGCTGAATTTGCATATTTGTGTAGACATGGCTCTATATTCACTGTTTGTGAACCATAAGGTGGGCTGAACTACATCTGAACCTTATTTGCATAGAAGAACGCAATTAGAAAAAGGCGCTGCCATCACCAAACCTATTTACATGCGAGTACACAATTGGACAAGCACCCACAATAACTGGCATGCGGGCACATGATTAGACAGACCTTCATACGTCCACCTGGTGTCCATGAGAGAGTGAGCGACCACATTTTACAACTCGGCCCACAGTGCAGTCTGCAGTGCTGCGGGGAAAAGTATGTGGCTCCTAGACTATTGAATTAACTTGTGTGGGTGTGGGGAAATGGGTGTTAAAAATGTGAGTGCAACAATGGAAGCCACTGTTGGCTGGCGGCAACTTCTATGTAGCAGTGCAAAGACAGACATGCAGTAACAAAGATGGAACCGGGAGCTACAAGAGAGCATTGCTATAGAGAAATAGTAGAAGTCGCAGCCACTAGTAGTGAAACTTGTACTGTAGTAGTACACAAACACAAAGACAAAGCACACAGAGGTTTAAACACATGCACATAAAGGCTACATGTTATTGCAAAACAGGCCAGATTGATTAAAGCAAAGCAGATTGCTTTGTAATCTCCTACTCCCTGGCAGTAACACACACTCAAACATATGGCTAAAGTTGGGAAAGTGATGTATGCACTATATACAACTAAATAAATACAGAGACTCAGACAGCACATCTACAAACAAACACTCTTATCTTGTGCAAAAAAACGATTCCCTCCTCTTCCTCCTCCCTCTACTCTGGTCTCATTAACAGTAGTTCTTACTAGCCAGCCTTGATTTATTGCTGACCTCTATTTAGCCAGGGATCAGACAGAGTGTGCTGTCATTTCAATCTCTCCCTCTAGTTAAGTTTTATTTCCCCCACCACTGTGATTGTGTTTCAGTGTCTGGAATTGACATCAAGAACAGTGACGGCATGGAGATAAATGGATAGTAGCAGCAACACTCCCCACATCAGTGAGAATATTTCCCTTCTTGTTTTAGCAAAGGTTTAATTCCCCCATGAACCTGCTTTTAGAGGAGCACTCCCCCTTCAAGATAAGGCTAATTTATTAGAAGAAGAATTGGACATTTATTCCCAAAGAGTTGTTGACATGTTTCATTTTGATGTAATAATCCACTCAGCAATAAAACACACTTGAAATTATGAAATGGGAAAATTACACCCTACACTGCTGCTCTTGTTGCGAACCCCTGTAAAATGTTTCAACAATATATCATTTCAGGATGGATATTAATAAGATCTATTTCTCCTGCCTGCTGTTTATGTTATAGAACCTATTGTTTCAATATCAGTAATTTCCTTTATGTTGTAAAATATACACGTTAAATCAATATAGTCTGTCCCTTCCACCTCATCTGCTCGTGTGTTGGTGTGCCTTGCTTAGTGCTCCCTCAAACTGAGATGAACATGGGGATGGCATTCAAAGAGACAGACACGATGAAAGGAAACACTGACCTTGCTGGCCAGTTTTCCATATCATAACTTAGTGTTTACCTGTTTAACCACCGTTGAAAATAAGAGACAACAATTCTATTATATATATAGATGTGACTATTGTATATTTTGTGGAAAAACAAACGTTTTTCTAAGAAACAAAAATGTAGTAGCTGCGGTGGTTCCAACAAATATAGTCTATGTCCTTCATTGCTCCAGTGCTGCAGGAAATTCTGCCTGATGCATGTATTTTATGATTCCTTCCTGTTTTCTTTGTGTTGGAATTTTAAATTCTGTCGATTCATGAGGACTGTTGTTGACTGTTCCTCCGATCTCTGTAGGGTAAATTGAGACAGCTAGCTAGACATATCTGTCCAATTTGAGTTTTCTCTCACACAACTATTTTTCAGCGGCTCTGTGTGGAGTTTAGCACTCCCCATGACGATTCCAATTGGTCTAAAGAAATGCCATTAAACCAGAGCATGTTTCCCTCTCATCCCGGAATGCTGTGTGGAGTAGCCAGACTGTCCATCTGCGTGCTTTGGAGGAGGGTCTGGCAAAGCAAGACTACAAAAAATAGAACTAGCGACCTTCTCAATGTCACAACAACCTGAGCGTGAACCCAGAGAGCTGTTTTAGCATGCCTACAGCAGTTTGGTGTCTCCCAATACACCAGATTCTCTTCGTGTTATCGGCTTGTTATTTAAACAAGAGACATGCAGCAGATTGATACACCTGTCGTTTGCTCAGTGGCCCTCAGAGCAACTCAGCCAAACTCAGCCAGGCACAAAAAATCATATTCATCTGTGAGACCTGTGGGCCTGTGTGTGTGTGTGTGTCTGTGTGTGTGTGTGTGTGTGTGTGTTTACGTAAGTAGTGTGATCCAGTGGGGTTTTAGGTGTAATCCGACAGCTGTTTTTAGGCGATTTGTGACATTCTACGGGAGACATTTCCCTGCTTCTCCTGATCTTTAATCCACTGTCTTGTTCTGTTCCACTTCTCTGAATACACAGTTTTCTGACAGAACAAACTCTATATGTATGCTGAAAGCAAAACATGGTCTACAAACGGTCTCTCTCCCTACCTACCTCAGAATCTGTGGCACCATCTTTACCGGTCTGTGTTTGCCTTGCTCTTTTCTTTCTATTTGTCTCCCTCTAATCTCTTTCTCTGGCACACAAACACACACACACACACACACACACACACACACACACACACACACACACACACACACACACACACACGTACACACACACAAACATACACACATACACACACACACACACACACATACATAAACATACACATACACATACACATACACACATACACACACACACACACACATACACATACACGTTTACACAAACACACACACACACACACATACAAATCGAACTGTGTTGAAACTCAAGTCCCTCTTATCATGTCTGGTTATTTTTTAGCTCCATGCACACATTGTAAGAACTTGAGAGAGATGGGTGTGGCTCTCAAACAAGGTTTAAATTTTGTCCCTATTCAATACAATACTGGCTTACTTATTAATTCTGTGGGAGGGACGGTTTGCCTGCCAGCCCACCCTGTTTCTATTTCGTGGTTAGTCTTAGTCAAGAAGCAACTATTTATTTGACAGACGTATATAATCATCAACTTAAAAGGAGGTTGACTCATCTTAAGCACTTTTGTGGTAGGGTCAGAAAACTGTGTAAGGAGCTAAACTAGTTATTACAAGCCACTGAAAAATCATGGTAATGTTATGATTTGCCCATATTCCACTATTGATACAATATCTGTTTTTTTAACCATGATACTCTAAGCAATGAATGTGCCTCAAACAACAGTTCATTGTCAACCACAAAGTAAAACTGAAGAGATTAAAAAGAGGGGTAAGAGCGAGCCAAAAGGAGAATAGGACAGACAAAAAAGGGAAGATAGCTTTGGACAACAGAGGAAAGGTCAGGCCGTAAAACAAAGTGGAGCGACAGAAAGCGTGTGAAAGGGCGTGAAAGGGTAGTGAAAGAAGAGGGGCTAAATGAGTAAATTTTGTAAGGGCATTTAAGGTATACTTTGGTTCTAAATGTGTCACCTCAAATGCATAGATGTATAGATAGATTGATGGATAGATAGATAGATACACACATACATAAGAATAAAAATCACTCAATGGCAATTAGGCCAAAAGTGAACAGTGCAGGGATGGAACAGTGCAGTATATCATGTTTAAATACTACAGTTTTTCCCACTGCAAAACAACAGTGGGCCCAACTGAAGTTACATCTGCAAAACTCTAACTACAGTCTGCACTACCAACGGTCACTTGAGCTCAACAGTTAACATCACCTGCAAAACACATTCCAAGCAACACAACTCTTAATACACGTCTCAAAACAGGCTCAGTGCAGCGTAACACTGTGACCAATCCTCACAGAGATAACACACACTGTCACTCAGAACACACTGAGAGTAAAAACACTAGCATCAAACACCAATACAGAAATTACAACCCTTCCATCTCTTCAATTTGATTGACTTCACACTACTCAATAGTTTCTTTAAAGAAAAGTAATATATAACTTTTCGCGTAAGGCAAAGAAAAGGAATGCAAATCAGCAGTTTGCTTCAATATAGTATTTTGTCTCTAGTAATTTAGGGAATTACTTGTGTCTGCATCATCTCTAAATACAAATGAATGTGGTGTTTCCATTGCTTTCACCTCCATTATTTTCTGAAAAACAGTAAGGACACAGTTTTACTATAGTAAAGGTACTATTTTCATATTTTATTTATAGCTGTACATGTAACCTCAGACATCTTACCTGGACATATTGGTATCTTTGCTCTTTTCTCTCAAATGGTTCAGTGTATAATTGTTTCATTGTTTTTTGTTGTTGTTTGTATTCAAAAAAGGCTTTCTGAGCTTTCTTGCTCTCTTTCTCACTATATGTGTATATATACATATATGTATACTGTATGTTTTGTAGGGTTATCCAAAAACTTCTGCATGAGTCAGAGTTGTATCTGAAGTCAGAAGAGTAGAGGGTGAGCAGGAACGGTGAAACCACAGTCCCCTGAGGCGCTCTGGTGCTGCAGAACACAGTCTCAGAGAAACAGTCCTTCAGCCGAACAAACTGTGGTCTCTGTCAGATAGTATGTTCTCCAGGATACCAGGTGGGCATCCCAGTCTCCCAGTCTGACAGGCAAGAATGGTGTTGCATGCGCTAGAAAAATCAAATAACATGCACCTAACAGCACTTTTTACCTGGTCCATATGAGATTGCGCTCTGTGCAGTAGGTATATGATGGCATCCTCCTTGTCCACCTTCTCCTGGTTATGTAAACTCCATCGTCTTCATCATGTGTGAAGTTTTAGCAACAGGCCTAAAGTCATTTAGCTCACTGGGATGTGGTTTCTTAGGAACTGGGATGAGAAACGATGTCTTCCACAGTCGGATGCTCAGGTTGAAGACATGCTGCGGAGGCTCCCCCAGTTCCTCGCACAGGCTTTGAGCAGTCTGGGACACACTCTGTCTGGGCCGGCTGCTTTCCCAGGGCGGAGTCTGCTTAGCTCTCTTCTGACCTGATACGCTGTGATGATGCGAGGAAGGGGGGTCCCTTGGTTGAGTATGGTGGGGAGGGGTTCATCATTAAACGGTGGCTGGTGGTTGTAGGCATGAAACCACACAATCTGTGGTAGCAGCATGGGGAAGGGGTATAGTTGATTATAGAGGTGAGCAAGAGGGTGTGGGGGTCATGCTGTGAACAGAACGGAGTAGGTGGGAGGTGTGGTGGGGGGGATTGCAGCAGGAGCACTGCACTCAAACCTGTTGTAGAACTGGTTGAGCTGCTTTGCCCTCACAACATCCTCCTCCACTATGCTACTCTTTTTCTCCAAGCAGTCTCAAGGCCTCCTCTGCCTCAGGGGACCATTTCCTGAAGGAGCGTGTCGTGGTAGGTTGTCTGCAGACAAGTGGAATGTACTGTAGTTGTAGGAAGACCAGGTTGTGATCGAATCTCCCCAGTGGTGGCAGTGGAGTGGCAGTGTATGCATCTCAGACATTTGCATACATGAGGTAGATTGTTCTGTTCTTTCTTGTAGGGCAATTTACAAACTGACAAAAGGCAGGCAGGGTTAAGTCCAGTGAACCATGATGGAAGTTCCCTGTCATCGCAATGAAGGCTTCAGTGTGCTGAGCCTGATTCCTCGTGACAGTAGAGTAGATGCCGTCACGTGCGATTCAGCCAGAGCTCGTGGAGGGATGTAAACACAAACAACTATGGCGCGTGATAGCTCTCTAGGCATGTAATATGTATAGAGACTAACCGCTAAAAGCTCGATGTCTGGACATAGATAGTTTCCTTCACCGTCATGCCCTGGGTTGCACCATTTGGTTTTGACAAAGAGTGCAACCCCCCCCCCCCCCCCCCCCCCCCCCCCCCCCCCCCCCCCCCCCCCCCCCCCACACACACACACACACACACACACATTTGTTTTTGCCACTTTGTTTAGAGTCTCTGTCCACCCTTAAAGTTGAAAAGCCGGGTAGCTTCACGTTAGCGTACGAGATGACGCTTGTGAGCCACGTATCCATAAAGCGTAGTAGGCTGCACTCCCAGTATACCTTCACGTTCGTCACAAGGGCAGCCAGTCTTGCTAGCCAGTGAGTTTACATTCTCCATCACACACAAAGGAATGGACGGCTTGACGCCTCTCCATGAGCCAAGCCTTGACTTTAGCTCCTGCTCTGCATTCTTGGTATTCTTGCCTTAGTTTCTCCGGGATTGGGGGAAATGTGCTGGCTTGTCCGGCGTGTTCCATTGTCCTCAGTTCAATCAGTTCTTCCCGAGTAAATTAGGTCCTTACTGCTGTGTTGCGGACAACTAATAGCCATATCCATAGTATAGACAGGTATCTACGCAAAGCGTGAAAAGTTAAAAAGGTTTGCCAAGGAAAAAAGTTATTAAGGACAAAAAAATACACATAACAGACGGAACAGACGGAGCTACTGAAAAAGGCTCCCACTCTCGTCAGCGCTCGATTACTCATGTTTATTTGATATGCATAATTTTGCCGGATTACGCATATCAAATGTCAAGATAGGTATTGTACTTATTCTTCTTTAACTGCAGTTCATTCTACAATGACCTTATCCCATTGTAGTCTAAGTATGTAAAGTGAAAGATAAACTTTATGTGAAAATGTGCTGTTGCGTTGACAGCGCTTTTTGCCTCCTTAAAACCACATTGTTTTCAATTTGGCACACACACACACACACACACACACACACACACGTCCCAAAGAGATTTGGCTAATCGACTCCCAAGTCTATGAATGCACATCCAACGTATGTAAGGATTATATTTCTTTCTTCTCTTTAGTTCCTCTCAACAGGTATAATTCAGCAGCTGGTAAATGTCCAAAACTAAATGTAAAACACCAGTTGGGTTGTGAAGCATTAAGTGAAATGAGACAAATGGAGACAAAATGTGCATCTCTGGGGGACATTAGAGTTCACCTTTTGTTGCCTCACTTTTCATTTTGGTATATTTTATTACTTTCTCTTTAACATTCCTCTTACTCAGCTTGTATTGAAACTGTGCATTTTCACATTAGTTGTGAATCACATCTATGACATTAATTTTACATTTCTTGGAGCCTTTTATGCTTTTTAGCCATGACACACATATCTGGCTCATTTTGCTCTCAAATGGAAAAAAAGTGATGTAACTGTTAAGAGGCATTCAAAGGAACTAAAAGCATAATTTTTCAAGTATGTAGCCAGCATGTGAATGGGCTGCTGTTATTCACTGTAGTTGTCTCCATTTATTTGTGGTAACGGTTTTGGGATTCCTTCAGTCTCTCTGGCTATTTGTCAGCATTGTGACACATCTCTCTGGGCATAAACCTTTGACATCCTGTGTAGCCACTGAGCATTACACCGACTGAATGGGGAGGCAAGGAATGAAATACACTGTCGAATACTGTGTAAAATGCATCACAAACTAGGAAGTCTATGACTAGTAATTTTCAAAACTAATAGGGCAATAAATAAAGCAAGACACTAGCACATATACAGATATGGCCACACACACACACACATGCACAAAGAGAGACATAGACTACATGAATGTTAAATTATGGGAATTACAACGTGATAAATATGGAAGAATGAACATACATACACACACCTATCTATAGCGTGCCAAAGCTGAAATAAATAATAATGTTAGGAATTATGATTGGCTATAAAATGGAAACCTCGTTCTCCAGGTGGGTTTGTTACCTTCTGCAGATGTGATGGATAATAGAGCACTCTTTCCATCTCCTTCACTATCAGAGTGGTGAATGTCAATGGCCTTCAGTTCAACTTTAACTATGTCTGTCCCTTGGGTTCAATCTGTGTGTCTGCATCTGTGAGTGCTGGTTTGAACCTTCAGTCATAGAGTGAAGAAGGCAATACTCAGCTCACATCATATTAGGCAATATGCATTAAAAAAGGCACCGTAGCATGGAGAAAAGGAGAGGATTTTGCCCTTTATTGCTTAATGATTTCCACTTGTTTGTGTATGTTGTTGGCCTGTTGCTGGCCAATGTGATTTCTGTATGTACAAAGTTACAAAGCAAATGCACAAAGCAAGCTGACTATTTTTATGAGTGGATTGGTATCAATACCAAAATGTAACTACTTCAAGGTCCCAAGGCATGTTTGGATGCTTTTATAAAGACCTTAGTGCCCCCCTAATACTGTATCTGAAGTCTCTTTCCCAAAATTCAGCCTTGGTGCAGAATTACAGCGACTAGAGGCAGTCCCACTGAGAGCTTTTCCTTAGTATGTGCCATTTCTGAGTCTATAGGGGTGGGGCACTGCCACTGCTCGATTGAAAGTCATGATGTCTCTTTCTCATGGGTGAGCCAAAATGTATGACCTCATAAGGGGCAAGATTCCAGTTTAGCCAATCTGAGCATTCATTTTTTCAAAGGCAGAGCAGGATACCCAGGGCTCGGTTAACATCAATGACCATTTCTAGCCACTGGGGGACACAAAGCAGGCTGGGGGAACGCATGGTGATGTTTAAAAACCTGATAAAGTGACATTTTCATGCAATGGTACCTTAAGGTAACTTTAATTTAATAAATAAAGAGTGCAATTGTTAAAACTTGTTGCAAAGTAGTTTATTTAAAAAAATATCTGGTTAAAACCATTTATACAGCTTCTCTTCAAAAGTGGGCCTTGTGTCAACTCACTGTTCATTCATGGATAGAAGACAGGAATTTCTTCAATGCTTTTATTACAGAAACCAGTGAAGACTTACAGTATCTTTTAGATGTTTGCGGTCTGCAGGGCGACAGCCATCTGGTTTACTACTAGAGGCTACTGACCCACATTTGTAAAAAATACAGTTATACACACACACACACACACACACACACACACACATACATACACACACTCACACCTGATCTAACATCATGCAGTTGACCAAATAATGGCTTTTATTTTTGAGGAAACATTGTTTAGGGCCACTTTCCAATGAAAACATATTACTGTCTGGCACTGGTGACTACTAATGGATTTGTTCTTGTTTTAATAAGCAAAACAAAGATATTTATTGGTATTGGCTGCAGAATTCCTCACTGACTTTATTTTGGATGAAATGTTGATGAAACCAGCAGCAATAGCTAACTGTATTTTTGGACCAAAGTGCAGTAATGGATAGACCAACCGACCAACATTGCCATCTCTAGAGCCATGACGCCAGCATGGCTAAAAAAACAAACATTCATAGTATTTATGTTTCTGGGGGTGGCCACATACGTTTTTCATTAACAAAATAGTACACAAGGGGAGCCTGGCTAGCTCACCTGGTAGAGCACATGCCCATATATAGAGGCTCAGTCCTCGACGCATCGGTTGCGGGTTTGAATCATGCGGCCCTTTGCTGCATGTCATTCCACCTTTCTCTCCCCTTTCACGTCTAACCTTTCCTGTCACAAATAAAATCCTAACATACCAAAAAAACCAGGTTGGAGATATAATCTCTCCACCTAGTCCCGGGTCTTCCCCGAGGCCTCCTCCCAGCTGGAATTCTCATCACATCTTCAAGCAGTGAGCAGCTGAATCTTGTGCTCAGATCACTCATTGATGCAGAGGTTTCAAAAAATGCTTCAGTCCTCTCTCCAAACTGAGATTGGTCTCGGGAGTCGCTGACCGGTGATTCAACATATTGACTTTTAGGGTGCAGACCCACAAATGATGACCATCAATATAGGAAGCTTGGACAGACTACAAACTACAAAGCAAGGTAAAAAATAAGGGCCCGACTAAGTCAATGACACCCCAAGAGCAGACACAAAATTAGTTTCCTTTAAAGCTCTTGGAATGGATGGTCTGTATTTAGTTTAGAGCAGCCTGTGCTTATGCTCTGCAAGATACGGTTAACTAATTTGTAGAGTATCTTCAGAACAAAGTGGGTGGCCAAGCTAGTTATTTTACTGAGAGCGGAGGAAGTTTTATTACACGTCTTTTAGGTAAAAGGCCTTTCCCCTCTACTTTAAAACAAATCCAAGCAACTTCAAACCAACTTACTTAGATGCTTACAAAACCCATGCACACATAGAGACTCACACACACTAGCCAGGAGCCTTTTAATATAGGCAGCCAAAGATAACAAGCTTAAGTTTCCTGCAAATCTTTCCTCGACTTGCCAAATTGAGATACTAATATCAGTATTGTAAATGCCTCCAAAAAAACTAAATTAACTTTCAAGTAGTTTCTCCCAGATAAAACGGCCACTTTCACATAAATCAATTCTTCTTTGCCACTTTGAAACAGTAGACTACACAGTAAGTTTCTACTATGCTGCCACTGGCAACTTCTGTCTAACAGAGTGGTAAAGAAAAACTGATTTGCAATCTGGTCTGCTAGCAGAGAGTGTAACGTTAGTCAGAGCTGACGTTAGCAAAACAAAAGGAATTTTGGCAATATTTTAAACTCCAACCAGAAAAATGGGGTTATGACTAACAAAATGTCAAACTAGATAATAAAACAAGGTTCTACAGTGTGGCTTTCATTCTCTGTATGTAATTGTTTATGTTTTACAAAGGGTTACCTGAGACAGGCCATACATGAATTATATCAATACTATCACATTCATACAGGGTTAGTAGTTTGCAGCTGTTGGAAAATAATAATTTTATTTATTTATGTTTTTTAAACACACTGGTATCAGATTGGTACTTGCTATCAGCCGATCCGCAAATAAAGGTTACCGGTATCGGTATTTTTTTATTGGTAACATCTGTAGTGGCGTAGTAAAATGCTGTTGTATTTCATGCAGTAAAATACATACTATTACATTTGTTCATATCAGTTTTTATTCAAACTATATCCAAACTAATTGCCATTATAATAAAACAGCTGGAAAGCTGAAAAGACATTTCTTTGCAAATACTTCATGACTGAGTTGTGATGCACACATATAAAAGACAACTGACTTGTCTCATGTCTGCAACACACAAACACACATCAGAGAGGAGGTGAGACTATGAGCCATCTTTTAATGAAAGGTTTTGTAAACAAACCACCCTGACATAAAAGCAAGCTGATTACTACTTTGGAACAAGGCAGGGACGGACTGGGTTAGCATTGCTAATGCACAAACAAACACACACATACAAACACAGAGGGAGACTTCATACAAAACCATCTCTTTGGAACACTGTGGGACATTAGCATTATCACAGAGAACATAAATACACACACAGCGCCTGATAGAGAGGAAGAGAAAGAGAAGCAGTCACACATTAAGGTGCAACATAAAAGAGCAGTCTCCACAGGGTGATATTATTATCATCACTAGTACACAAAGCTGCATACACAGGCACAAACACACATACATTACAGCACACGCACACACACACACACATACACACACACACACGCACACAAATTCTATTGAAGCACAGCAGGATATTATCATAATCCCCAACAGGTATGAAGCAGAACACCAATCAAGGTCACCTCTACTGCAGTGAGAGGTTGTGATAACAGCAGACTGAAGGAAATCCAGTTTTAATCTACCTACTGACAGAAGGGAAGGGGAGGAGAAGAGCAGGAAGAAGAAAAGAACATCAAAGATCTAAACCTCTGTGTGAGTGTGTGTGCGTGCCTGCGTGCGTGCCCTGTACAGTTTCGGTCTGGGTTCAATGGCAGTTTAAGTTTCATGTGACACCACATGGTAATAGTGAAAGCAGAAATTAAAATGAAATTTGACCTTCCAAAACTAAAAAATAGAAATGTCTAAAAAGGTCACCACTCAGTTTGTAATTTATTTTAGGAATTTATAACCTGATATGAATTTCCTCGATGGGAGCTAAAAACAAATCTATTGAAATTCAGATGTGTGTTTAAGCAACAACGCCTATTTTTGTTCTTCATTAATTGTTTGAATTTCATTGTTTTTCAGCTCTTGTTTAAACCTTGTGTAAACATGACATTGTGCATGGGGACAGTAGATTATTTTCCAGAAAGGAAAGTTTTGTGATATGAAGAATCTAAATTCATCTTCTCTTTGTATCACTGTAGGAACAGAATATAGGTATGATAAATACACATTATAGTCAATCTAAAACTTTTCCATTACTCAGTATGCAGGTCAACTGACATTGAGATAAGGCCACTTTAATTACGAGAGATTGCAGTCAATATGAAATTTGCTTTGATGTGTTTTCAGCTCCACCATAGAGCCTATTCATTATCTATTCATGATCGTAAAGTGTCAATAAATAAGCCTTATAACATGGTCTGTGTGTGTGTGTGTGTGTGTGTGTGTGTGTGAGTGTGTGTGTGTGTGTGTGTGTGTGTGTGTGTGTGTGTGAGTGTGTGTGTGTGAGTGTGTGTGTGTGTGTGTGTGTGTGTGTGAGTGTGTGTGTTTGTGTGTGTGTGTGTGTGTGTGTGTGTCTGAGTGTGTGTGTGTGTGTGTGTGTGTGCGTGTCCCTCTCTCGCTCCATCAGCAAATTGGAAGTGCAAATATAGCAAGAGTGAATTTACATTCTGCAAATAATATAAAAGGGTTACAGTCCATAAAAATGATGACACATAGCATAAAATTAACTTGAGGATGGACCATATTCAATAATCGCAACTTCCTGAATTTTTTTCTATGATAAATTATCACCCTGCACACAAAAAGAGAAACTGCAGTCAGCAACACTGCTTAAATAATTAGCCCCCTACCACCAAGTCATGACATTCTGTTTTTGTGTATATTTCAAGCTTGGATGCAATGGCAAAACTGTCACAGAAAGTTACTTTTAAATGTTATATATTAAAGTATCTCAAATTCAGCCCCAAGCATCATTAATGTGTGAGTCTGCAAATTACCAGTTTATTACACACAGAAAACCATACTACACAAGATCAATTCTATTGTCGTAGAAGAGTCCCTGCTGCACTCACAGTTATGTTGTTATGTAAAGAACCGATAGAGGACAATTTCTATGCAAGCAAATACATAAACTAAAGATGAAAATCAATGCATTCCTATTCTATATCAGGCACTTAAATATGAAGACATTAATGCTGCCAACTGAAAAAACATCTTTTTTCAGCAACAGATAGATAGAAAGCCAGACACTCCTGTTAGGGAGGAGAGCTCAGATTAACAGGCAACCACACAGACACAAACATAACATTGTGGGTCACTCCTTGCCTAATATCAGGAGTCACAGTCATCTCACTCCCCATTACATATGCTAAAGAGTTTCCACAAAGCACCACTATGAATGATTCACCATTGAAGCATAAACAGTTTTGGCATCTTTACTCTCACTTAGTGGGTAAGTAGACCACCAGGCAAAAATCTGTCTGGGTATTGCTTTAAAAACATGGATACTGCCGTGAACCGGTTACACCAAAACTCTACATGGGGCAAACACTTCACAGTACAATCCAACTGGACACAGACACATACGTTTGGGTTTCTGATGTATGGAGCTGGTGTTAAAGAGAACAGAATGGCTGTTTTTCCTTTCTCCAAACATCACTATGGTAACTGACTGGAGGACTCTTTAAGCAGAGTCCTACTCAGTGCAATTAATTTTATTTATGTTTATGTGAGCACAAGATTTGTATATGGCCTCCTCTTCTGGAAAGGTGTTTTTGTGCGTTTGTCCTACCTCCAGAGATCTCGTTGGCATCCTCAGGAGGTACAACTGACTCAGACAGCCTCTCGGGCTCAGTCTTGTCTTCTCCGTCACCCTCACCTCTTTCAGCTGCAGCAGATGAAACAGATGGATCACAAGTTAGCAGAATTCCAGAGAATAAAAACTGTTATTTTAGACAGTCCCTTTTCTCTCTCTCTAGAGGAGAGGAGAGGAGAGGAGAGGAGAGGAGAGGAGAGGAGAGGAGAGGAGAGGAGAGGAGAGGAGAGGAGAGGAGAGAGGAGAGGAGAGGAGAGGAGAGGGTTTTTTTGGTTTTCAAAAACAAAAAACAAGACAAAGAAAAAGAGGAGAGGAAGAAACAAGGACAAAGATCCAAGTACTGTTGACATAGTACACACATACTAGTGTCTAAGTAAAATAGAGAGCAGAGTAGAGTAGTAAAGACCATAGCACTGTACAGTACAGACTAGAATAGCCCAGTAGAAAAGAACAGTGTATGTGGTAGCTACACACTACAGTACAGCAATGAAATAGAATAAAAGCAAAGAAGTAACATTCATGAACACACCTTTATGTCTGCCCTGAAGAGGTCTGCTCTGCTCACTGCCACTGACACTGATGACACTGACAGTGTAGTCCTTAGTGGGGTTGTAGTCTGTTATCAACACCTTTGTGTCAGATTTAGATATTATGATCTCCCTCTGCTGACCACCTGACAGAGAGAGAGAGATAGATGGATAGAGAGAGAGAGGGGTTAAGGTTAGACTCATGGATATTTTGATTCAATGTTTTTCCATTTCTTGTTGCTATATTCAGTGGCTTGGAAGCAAGATATTAGTATTCTTATTGTTGAGCCAACATGAAGTTAATTCGGGAAAAAGAGCGGATTAGCATTCTGAAGACACTCTGAAGACAGGCGAATATTACATTCAAGTTTGAAATGTTTATTTTATAGTGGGTTGATTGGGGCATGTCTTAGTGAAACGCATACAGCACATCTGTGCAAAAATGCAAAAATGAGAGTGAGTGTGTGTGTGTGTGTGTGTGTGTGTGTGTTTCTGTCCTATCCTTCTCTCCTTGGCAGATAACCCCCATCAGGCCAACAGGTCACATTATCACCTATTTTGACCCTGAAATCAATGCAGCCATGAACAAATGTGTGTATGTGTGTGTGTGTCTGTTTGTGTGTTTGTGTGTGTGTGTGTGTGTCCTCAGCTCTTCGGTTCCTTGTGCCTGCAGAGTGATGACTAATGACGCCTCTAGGGGAAGAGAGATTAATCCTTCTGAAGGTGACAGCAGGTCAGGTGAGGTAAGTGCATGGATCAGTGTTGAAACACCTTTGATATAGACTAGTGGGGATGCATATCGTTAAAAACCAACATGAAAAAAAGTTTCCGTAGCATTTTGTTTGTTTTGTTGCTCAACTGCATGTAAAATGACCGTTTAATCATCTGATTCACATTTCTTTGGGTGGCGTCTATTTGCTGAATTCTTCCTTAATGGTAGCCATCCATCCATCCATCCATCCATCTTCATCCGCTTATCCGGTATTGGGTCGCGGGGGCAGCAGCTTCAGCAGGGGACCCCAAACTTCCCGAGCTACATCAACCAGCTCTGACTGCGGGATCCCGAGGCGTTCCCAGGCCAGGTTGGAGATCCCTCTTCCCTGAGGCCTCCTCCCAGCTGGACGTGCATGGAACACCTCCTTAGGACCCGAACCACCTCAGCTCCTTTCGACGCAAAGGAGAGGCCACTCTAATTCAAACTCCTCAAAGGTGACTATGCTTCTCATCCTATCTCTAAGGGAGACACCAGCCACCCTTTTGAGGAAACCCATTTTGGCCGCTTGTACCCTGGATTTCACTCTTTCGATCATGACCCAGCCTTTATGACCATAGGTGAGGATAGGAACAAAAACTGACCGGTAGATCAAGAGCTTTGCCTTCTGGCTCAGCTCTCTTTTTGTCATAATGGTCCAATAAATTGAATGTAATGCGGAAGGTGTGAGTTGGGAGTCTGTCGTACAGGGGCCTCCTCCAGATGTTCCCAATATACATGCACTACCCGTTTGGGCTTAGCAGGTCTATCCACCCCCTGACCCAACTCACCACCAGATGGTGATCAGTTGACAACTCTGGCCCTCTCTTCACCCGAGTGTCCAAAACATATGGCCTCAGATTAGATGAAACGATTATAAAATCGATCATTGACCTTTGGCATAGGGTGCTCTGGTACCACTTACACTTATGAGCATCCCTATGCTTGAACATGGTGTTTGTGATACCACAGAAGTCCAACAACAGACACCCCCTCTGGTTTAGATTAGGGAGCCCATTCCTTTATTAGATTAGGGAGTCCCCCACTGGAGCCCTGTACAGGACTTCATTCAAGGTCTCCAAGAAGGCCGAATACTCCTAACTCTTGTTTGGTGCATATGCACAAACAACAGTCAGACCCTCTTGTCCCCTGGGGTAAACTCCAACTCAGCAGCGCTCAGCCAGGGGCTTGTGAGTATCCACACAGAGGTCCAGCGCCTCATACCCTGGGCAACTCTGGAGTAGAACAGAGTCCCACCCCATCCAGGAGCATGGTTCCACAACCGAGACTGTGCGTAGAGGTAAGCCCCACCAAATCTAACTGATAGAGCTCCACCTCCCGCACAAGCTCCGGCTCCTTTCCCCACAAAGTGGTGACATTCTACATCCCTAGAGCAAGCCTCTTCTGCCCGGGCCTGGTCCGTCGAGGCCCCTGACCTTCACCACCACCCATGTGGCAGCGCATCCGACCCCAGCCCACAGGTGGTGGGCCCATGGTACGGAGAGAGAGGTGCAACATTGCATTTTCGGGTTGTGCCCTGCCAGGCTCCGTGGCAAACCCAGCCACCAGGCATTGCTGACGAGCTTTCCGTTTGGGCCTGGCTCCAGACGGGGGCCCCAGGCTTCCTCTGGGCAGGGTCCATCGATCCCTTCCTCAATCTCTCATAGGGTTTTTTGAACCATTCTTTGTCTGGCCACTCACCTGAGACCACTTTGCCAAGGGAGACCCTACCAGAAGCACAAAGCTCCAGCCAACACAGCCCTAAGGTTCATAGGGACACACAAACCTCTCCACCACAACAAACTGATGGTTCCTGGAGTGGGAAATGGTTCCTTAGTGTTAATTAACTAGCAAACAAGCCCATTGACAGATGAAGAATTGATGGACTGAAGGATTAAACAAATGAGATATGAGATGTTAATTAGTGAGTTTTAGATGTTAACTGTGGACAGATTCAGGCTGTTTCCATCTGGTTTCAGTTTTCATTCTAAGCTTGTTGACTCCAGGCCCTGGTTACATACTTAGGGTGCAGACATGAGCTGCAACTCTTGTCAAGAAAACAAACACATTTTCCCAAAATGTTGAACTATTCCTTTAAATTAGTTAGAATGTTGCTTTCCAAAACTTACATTCAGACAAAGTAAATGTTTATCAGAATTGTTTCAATGATATCAAAAACAGCTTGCAGTTGATAGAATGACTCAATTGTGGAACACCCATTAAAATCATAATCTCTCCAAATCAAGTTAAATTAAGTAGATTAACAACTGATGCTTTACTTGTTATTAAAACTGTCACATTAATTTTAACCCAGAATAAATATACAAAGTTGGTTGGAATATCATTAAAAATGCAAAACAGGCCCGATGGTACATTCTTCAAAAAGCACAGACAGCCGTGTTGATTTTCTTCATAGTGGCCAAAATACAATGCATTTAAGGCAACAGCAAAACTATTGCATACAAATGCTACAACTAAAATTCAGACGAATACCAAAATCTATAACACACATAAGTCCACAACGTGTCATATACAAAATAATAATAATAACCTGTATAACTCAATCTTATAACACTACCCATGCAGTCTTCATCTATTTTGTCTTGCAGAAAATATCTCAGACCTCATATGACATTAAATATCATTGTTTCAGATACACCATCAGTCTCTTTGTTCTCTCTTAGAGTAAAACTTTAATGAAGTGTCATGAGCTTTATCCTTGTAAAACACTTCACGTAAAAGCTAAATACATCTCAAGCATTCTTCCAGTAGTCAAATAGTCTTGCTATGGCAGACCTATTACAGGTAGGTTAGCATTAGCAGCCATGGAAGTGACCCTTAAATCACCTTTAGCCTGCAGAGGTGGGATGGTTAATCTGACGCACATTTGACAAAACAACCTGTTTGTTGTCACTTTTTAAGTTGTTTCTCTTGTAATACAGATGATACCTTTTGAAAACACTTCAAATCAAGCACAAACAAGTTTGTTTCCGAGTGTGTAATGGGCTAATTGTTGCCCCTTGTAGCCGATATGGGGAAAACTAACACTTGGGTGTTTTTTTGTGATTCGGCCACATGAGGCAATAATGAGCCCATTACAGTTTGGCGAACCACAGCAAAGCGAAGATGAAGCTGCAACCGTTCTCTTAATAACATTATTTACCTGGACAAGCAACACAAAGGGCTATCCTTTTTGGGGTTTTTTCCGGTTTATATGAGAAAAGACTTTAAAAATGATGACTAACTGCTTAGTTTGATAAATGTACATATGGATAACCACCCCGCCTTCATTAAAGAGCAACACACAGCTGCTTCCTTCCTGCTTTACTATGGGACATTCCGGGACTGTCTCCTGGCGTGGATCTTCCAGACAGAGGACAGTGATTGTAAAAAACAGGGCAGTGAATGGAATGAACGGGGCTACCTGTTGTGTAGCTTTCCGAACTGTCTCAATCATTTGTTACAGAAGGCTACCTGACCCTGAAGTCCCATCTTTTTTTTTCTTGATCTTTAATTTTTTTTTTATTACATAATTAGCCTACCAAGCGTTTCGCAAATCTCCTGGTGACTGTGTTTTACGTTGATGGGCAAATTAGATTTTTTGAGAGAGTAAATAGAGACATCTGGTACTGATAAATACACAACTATGCAAGTAGGTCTACACACACAGACATAACCCACACTATCTGAATTTCAAAATTGTTGGCAGCCTATTGAACAGACTTCTAAAGGTGCTTATTTTAGTTAAACTCATGCACTGTCAGAGAGTAAAGAGAATAAAGCCACTGGAAAAGAGGCACAGGTTAAACACATTTTGATGCAATAAGACTTGGGTAACATTACCCATAAGGATAAAAGATGATAATGAGGGGAAATTGACTGGACAATGTTTTAAAGAATATATAAGCATTTATAATGAGTCATCTATCCCAACCTAAAACCTTAATTCTTATTCAGTTGCACTTGAGTTGCTCTCTTTTTTTTAAGGAGAAAAGGGATATTATATTGAGTCAAAAGGTTAGCTGCCACTCTGACAGCTGCTTTTGTGATCTAAAATGGTGTGTTATTCTCAACAAAAGGACTTCAACCAATGTTAACAAGCTTTACTGTGGGTGTCTTTCGCCTCATCTGACAGGACATCAGGACACAGGTCAGGTATTTGTGTCCTCATCCTCCTCCTTTTTAAGAAATAAGGCTTTATTATCCACAAAGTGTGTGGACACTGTGAAAGTCCAATTCTTAACTGCATTTTCTGGATGCCAGTGAGCTACTGCTGCACTTCTCCCTGAGAGGAAGTGGCCATAAATTTCAGTTTTTGTTCTCTTTTCAGCTGTCAGAGGCAGCAAGAAATTGTCAGACGAGGCGTTTCTCACAAAGGATTGTTTGCAAGAAAGAAGTTTTATGATACAGAGTGCTTATTCAGTTCTACTTATCATTTTCTACAATGGCTGCGAAAGAATCTTCTGCAGTGTTCAGCACAGCAAGGTATTGATGTGAAGGTGGGTTCGCATTGTTGTGGTGATTACATGATGAAGAAGACATCAATTGTAGTTAGGGTGATTACTGACTGCACTGTGCGTGCCCTGAAAGAGACGAGGTCATGCCCTGTGTCAGTACAATGATTGACTGCTGACAGATGCAGGGTAAAAGCAGGATGTCAGGCGTCAATCATGCCAACAATTCCATACAGTTATAATGCAGTTTAATGCTGAATGAATGACTGTGGCTGCTGTTGTCTGTCATCTGTCCTGAACTGAACTCCTTCACGACTCGGAGTATGTCCTGGTGCCTTGAGTACCTATCAGTCCCTTTTTTTCAAATATGCTGACAGGCACCACATATTCAGCAAAAACATTCCTTTGTCTCAAACTTGGCAAAGGTACAGGAGTCCTCCACATCTTTCAAATATGATCCCATCAAAGGAGCTTTGAGTTTTGAGTAAATTACATAATCCTTCCTGACAGACAGAATATCCAAGTCATAATGGGATCTCCCCCCCCCCCCCCCCCCCCCCCCCCCCAAATTTAAAGGTTAAGTCTCACTTCTTTGGTATAGAAGTAATTTCTCTAAGTGTGTGTGTGTGTGTGTGTGTGTGTGTGTGTGCGTGTCGACAGCAAAATTACCCTACCTGGTGTACTGTTGTAGAGGAATAAATAGCTGTCAAAATCTCCTTTGGGCTCTTTCCAGGAAACAAGGAGTTTGTTTGAGCTCAGCACTTTGAAACGCAGCCTCCTTGGAACTGGAACTGAAAAACAATTAACCACATTTAAATCTGATTCAACAAAGCTAGGAAATTATTGGAAATAAAACGGAAAGATTTTGATGAATGAAAATAATTAATCAAAAGTTCCCAGCAACCAGTCAACAAGTGTTAACTGTGGTTAGGGTTAGACGTCAAAAAACCTCAAACGTCACAAATCTAAATGACTCAAAAGGAAATGTATAAATGGATGGACAGAAGGACAGAGAGAGGGCGGAGTGAATTTAAATTTTTAAGTTCCTGAATCCATGAGAGCAACACATAAAGAAGGTTAGCATGCAGCTCAGCTTCAGCTCAAAACAGCATGAAAAAAGGTTTAAAAAAGCACAGATTTATAAGAAACTATTTCCAGTCAAATACTCTTTATAAGATACATTTCAAGGACAAGTGATGCAAGGAGGGATGATTCAAATTTCTGTCAGACACGGGTGAAGAAAAGTAGAAAAAGGCAGTTCTTGCCTGTGCCAATACATTAAAAGTACATTTTTGATTTACAATATCATTGAAAAAGTATTGGTTTACTGTAGCATCAGCAGCAGCGTGCTATGGAGCTCAATAGTGACCGCCCACTTATTTGAACTGCTCTGGTTCAAGAAGGGATTGTCCCATTGACTTTTCAGAAAATACTTAGGCCCTATATAAAGAGTTTTAAGTCAGGAACCAAGCCAACCAGCTACAAGATGAATCGTTACCATAAACCATTTCGCTGCAAAAACTATTTTGAAAATGGAAAAGGCAAAGGTATAAGACTGTGTACAGAATCATAGACTTCAGTGGTAGAACTCACTCATTGCTGTTTAGAGTTGCAGTAAACATTGATAACAGCGAGCTCCACCAATTGGAGACGTCGGTATTACGCTCAAGATTTAGAGTAGTGTAGTACTTCTCCATGACATTATAACAAGGTAGGTTTCATACGGACTTCTGGCGTCTACAGCAGCATAAATCGTTGTTTCACAAACTTGTAGCTCGTGGTAAGTCTGCCTTGGATGGTTTAGATATTAGGGCTAAAGCCGCATACACACAATTATACATACATATACATAGACAGGTTGGAGATGGAATCCCTCCACCTAGTCCTTGGGTCTTCCCCGAGGCCTCCTCCCAGCTGTACATGCTGGAACACCTCCCTAGGGCAGAGCTCTATAACAAACACCATTTTCGAGCATAGGGATGCTTATAAGTGTACTGGGTACCAGATTACCTTAGGCCAAATGTCAATGATGAATTTTATAATTTTTTCCTCTGATCTGTTTTGGACACTCGGGTGAAGAAAGGGCCAGAGCTGTCAACTGATCACCAACTGGTGGTGAGTTGGGTCAGGAGTTGGGGGGAGACTCTAGACAGACCTGGTTAGCTCAAATGGGTAGAACAGGTTAATTGTGAACGCCTGGAGGAGGCCCATGTCCGACACTTTTAACTCCCACCTCCAGCAGACCTTTTTGCGTATCCATGTGGAGGCTGGGGACATTGAACCTGAGTGGACAATGTTCAAAGTTTCCTTGCTGAATCTGCGGTGGGGAGCTGTGGTCTAAGCCTCAAGGGGCAGTAACCGACGAACACCGTGGTGGACATTGGTGGTCATGGAAGCCTCCCGACTGAGGAAGGAGTCTTTCTGGGATATGTTATCCCAGAGGACTCCAGAGGCATTTGCAAGGTACCGAAGGACCCAAAGGACTGCAGCCTCTGCCGTGAAAGAGGCATAGCAGGGGGTGTGGGAGAAATTTGGAGAAGATATGGAGATGGACTTTTGGTCGGCACCAAGGTTTGCCAACCCAGGAGCGGGAAGGGGGGAACCATCCAAGCTGTGTACAGTAAGGATGGGAATCCAGAATGAAGTCTCAACTTTTTAAACTTTTCATCACCAGATCTTATGCGGCTGTTTGATAGTTTTTGTGAGACACAGTGCAGCACTTCAGGGTTTAGCATTTTGCTCACTCCTTCACACCGCGCAACCTATCAAATACTAAGAATGCATAGGATGAAACGGTGTAATTACACCACACAATACGGATCTATGAATAATTTAAGTCTGTGATCGAGCTGGTAGATTATCACTCTGGTATCATTTAGTGTGTGCTTGATAGGTGAACTGAGTTGGCAGGCAGGGTACTAATAACCGAGTGAAAATTGCCTTGAATACTTTCATCTTTGCTTTGCATGTCAATGAACACACACACACACACACACACACACACACACACACACACACACACACAAACACAGACACACACACACACACACACACACACATACACACTCACACACATTGAATTATAATAAAAAAAAGTATGTAAAAAATTAATGAGCCAACTATGACCCTCTTTTATTCTGTGAATGCATGTCAAGGTCTTTGAGTTGGAGGCTATTTCAGTGACGGCAACTATGATTAATGAATATGGACATAATAGCTCCAATGGCTGCGGATGCTGACAGAACGTGAGGGTCTCTGATATAAATTACCGTTCGAAAACCACAACGTCCGTTTTTGTTTACCACCATGCAGCCATAAATATCATCCAAGAGCTCAACATTTCGCACTCTCTGAATCAAAGTGCCACATGCTTTAGTAAATTGCAATAGACATCCGATATTTTGCGTAAAATATTGTAGAATTTGTCCCGATGGCTCAAACTCTCCACCCTAAACATGCAGAGCTTAAACCCGTGGTACAATAGTATATCACACAAACTAGAGTAATTTATCTGAAAGAGTTACGCTGCTGGAATTAGCGAGCCCCCAACAGCTCCTTGTCTAAACTTCTTGCCAGGTAGTAAATGCAAATGCAGCCATTTGGCAGAAGTTTTGGCGACTACTGCTTAGCAACACAATTTAGCTCCAGTAAATAGTCTCAGTAACTTAAGCCTCAATGAAAAAAAAATTACAAAACTGCGCCAGAAAATGATAGAAATCCCTTTAAGAACGATATTTAACATGTTCTTACCTCATGCAGCTGAACCTTTACTCAAAGATTCTTTTAAAAGGGGTCAAATTTTAACGCTGACTTTCTAATTTCTCGACTCTGTAGGGAGTGTGAACTAGAAAATCTTTTAACTGTAGGGCCCCAGTATGAACTGGAATTATTTAGGTTAGAGCGCTATAGGCACAGCTTGACGCCCCCAGTCTGAGAAGGGATGACTTTTCCCAGGATTAGCAGCAGTGAAAGCTAGCAGGGATTCCTGGTAGATGAGTAAATGCTGTCCAATCCTCTGCTTCACTTCATCTCCTTTCTTCACCCCTCCTCTTATTCCTACAAACTTCTTCTTCAAGCTTCCTCTTCCAATCTCCTGATTTGGCTCCTCATCCTGCTCTATGTTGGCTTATTTCCATCCTGCTCCTCTCACTTACAATCCCATCTCTTCTTTTTCCTCCTCTCCTTTCATTTTACCTTCATTCTTCCAATTTTTTTACTCTATTCAACTTCTATTTAACTGTCTTTATTGCTCTGTTTCGCCTCATGTCTTTCCTTTGTCTTCTCTGAGCTTTCTGGCTTATCTCAATCTCTCTTTCCGGTGCCAGTTGTCTCTTTCCCATCTTCTCACATCCTTTCTCACTTCTCTCTGTCTTCTCATTCCCATCATCTTTCTCACATACTCTTCCATTGTCCTCATTTTGTCTTCTTTTTCACTATTTTCCCATACTGTAGTTCATTCTCTCATACTTTTAATTAGTCCTCTCTCACTCTCCTTTTCTTTTCCCTCATCATCTCTTTACACCTCTATTGCCTTCATTTTTGCAGTCCTTTTTAATTCCTTGTTTTCCTCTCTCCAGATTAGCCCAGTACTGGTGAGTATTCAGGCTCCACTAATACGCAGGAGTTATGGATGACAACGGCTGGCTTGCACTGTCACCACAAGATAACTACAGTACTGTACATATGAGGGAGATGGGGGAAGTGTGTGTGTGTGTGTGCATGTGTGAGTGTGTGCATGTGTGAGTGCGTGCATGCTTGCATGTCTGTCTGTCTGTTTAGTGCCTATCCAGCGCTACTGCACACATCGTTCGATAAGGCTGGTGTTTAGTCAGTACAAGAACTACTCTGCTCACCAAGATAGCACTTAACCCAAATCCACTCTTTCTTTCCACCTCTCCACTCTTTTTTATCTCCTCTGCTGCTCTCACAGAACCCTCCCCTCTTTTATCACATCTCTTCTTCTGATCCTTGGGTTTAAGCTCTCTTTTCCTTTCCCTCCCCTTTCCCTGTCTTCTCCTTTGCTCTTTCATCCTATCTTCTTCTCCACTGCGCCCCTCCACTCCTTTAGTGGCTTAACGCCTTTTTTCTCTCTTTCATCGCTTTACCTGTGCAAGTGATGCCTTTTTCACTCAACTCTTATCTCGCTGCTGCATTGTGTGTGCATAGTGTGTGTGAGTGTGAAATCTCTCTTAAGGACTGGCTGAATATAAAGAGTCAGTTGGAACGTCTGTCCCTATGTGATATTATTTGCATGCCTGCAAACCAACAGTGAAAAAAATGTCACCATAAAATACTCAACTGGGTTGATTCTGCAAAAGATGATTGGCATGTTCTATTCTAACAGACCATTTCCAGGTCGAGATCACTGCTATATACACTTTAAAACACATATTGACATTAATTAAGTTTTGTATTTATTCCTTGTGTCCCAGGATAATTTAAAGATTAGTTTATTACAACTATTGCCTTTTTGTAGTTTTGGCGTTTAACAAAATTAAATTAAATATTTACATTCTAGAAAAGTGGCCATGTTGCTTCAAAAAAACCTTTCAGAGCAAACCAAGCGCCGGATGTCAAGCTTTATCCTGGAAATGTAATTCCGTTGATCCAGGCTACTATTTGGCAGTCATTATCATTAGACTACAGTTACATTCAACTCTACATTGCTTTATTACTTTGTTTTGGTTTCCACCTGCAATGGAATGTTGTGGTTCATTCTCACGACCCTCATCTGTGTTGTCATAAATATTGGACTGAAATTCATAAGGTGGACACAAACACAACTCCAACTGAAAGCTAATATTGCTCCTTAGCTACTGGATTTGTAAACAGACTTCAACAGACCTCACTCCACAGCGATGTAGATCTGGCTACACCACGCATACATTCTTGGGTAGAAGGAAACAAGCTCTGGATGGTGCATTTATTTAAACCAATTGCCAATGCCATTTAGTGCTGTCAAACGTAACAATTTCAGTTAGGCTAATTTGAAACATCAAACGTATTAGAAATGAATCACTGGTTGACCGCAATGTCACTTCTTTGTATATGGGAGGTTGTAGTGAGCTCACTTTTGCTGCTAAGACTATGATATTGAATTAAACGGGAAAAAAACATGTCTTATTGTTACCACTCTGGCAGTTTTTCTCAGTTATTTCAAGAAAACCAAGACCCAAGTAGACAATTCAGAACCTTGTACTACAACAATATTTGCTCAATAATGAGCTCTGCAGGCTATTCCACTCTAGGATTTTAGGAGGAACGTCTATGCTCCAAAACTCTCTATCCTATTTCATGCTTTTTTAGACTGCAAACACTGCACCTGACACCCATTATTCCTACCTACTACCCATACTCATAATTTGGCATATGGATGCATATTGGATGTAGAGTGAACTGGGTATCCAAAGTGATATTTTAATACGTTGTGCCGTCCTTTTGTTCCTGTATCAGTCTTTGCCAAAGCCTCATATTTCCGAAAAATCCTCATTAGCTCATGTTCCCATTAATTAAAGTTTATTAAGTTTATTTACAATAACATTAACAGAGCTGAGCTGCACATCGCAACGATTCAATGCTTCATTTAGTGGTGAATGATTGTGAGATGCTGGGTTACCAGCATGTTGAGATTTGGATATTTTTGCATTTTTTAAATTCAAAACAGGTTGTTCCATCTCTTCCTCTCTTTTGTTTATGAATAAATGATTTCTCATCATTGGCTTCTGTCCCTGTTCATTAAAACGGAAATTATTGGCCAACACTTTCACTCATACTAATTCCAGGCTGCCCTCTAACCACACACACACACTGTTCCCCTCAAACACACAGAACACACACACATACATACACACACACACACACACACACACACACACACACACACACACACACACACACACACTCTAGAAGCACAGTGTTGACCTGGGCTGTCCACAAAATCAGTTATATTTAGTCGTAGTTATAATTAGCACACACAAACACACAGGACAACCCACACACAGATATAGATAGATAGATAGATAGATAGATAGATAGATAGATAGATAGATAGATAGATAGATAGATAGATAGATAGATAGATAGATAGATAGATAGATAGATAGATAGATAGATAGATAGATAGATAGCTGAATAGATAGATTGACTACCTGACTTATCCAACAAACAGAACTATAAAAAAAGCTTAATTACATAACAAGACATTACAAAAACAAGGTCAAGGTGCTGATGTAATAGTGGCATGTTTCCACCGTCAGGCATCTTTCCTCCATCCATCCTGCTTGTGTCACTGCTGCATTGGAAACAGCAACACAAAGTGCCAGGTCACTCCGTGCACCCTCTTAGGAGTGAGCAGAGAACCAAATTTACATTTCCCTTTTCAATATTTTTCAAGGCCAAGATAACAGCCAGAGAACAAAAAACAACCCACTGTCTTGCCTGCTGCTCAATGTCTGCATTGGGAAAGGCATCACAGCCGTTCCTACAGGTCAGTAGAAGTGAAGCTTCATATGCAGTGCAGACTGTATATTGTATCCAAATCTTGTTTTCTAAAAAAAAATGTATTCATATACAGCACAAAAAACGGTCCACACTAAAATATTTCAAAAACAATTTAATGTATTGCCATGCCATTTTCTACATGTGATGAATCCAACTTATTTCGGTAATTCCCTGACTTTTCATTCAGAACCACCAGCAAGTCAAAGTGTTCCCTTTCACTGTGAAATATCTCAACAACTATGGACTGTCAAGAAATTGTCTAGACTTGTTGTACCCAGTTGTATTTTACTTCAGATGTTATTTTTTGATTACATTTCTTTTGATAATGTGTAAAAAAAAAATGTTTCACAATTGCTGAATGACAAAAGGCCTGTGCAACAGTCAAGTCGGCGATTTCTTGATTTGCTACATTATTTCTTGCAGAGGAAATCCCTTCCTGAACTGACCAACTTCTTGGTATCAAGAGATCCTGACGACATTTGTGTTGTATATGCAAACATCCTCCATGGGTAGAAGACACACTTACCCTTAAGCTCAAATCCCCTCTGACCAGATGTTGCAGCTTACAGGGACAGACCAGGCAGTAATGAATGGCTATCACATGCTCAATGAAGCGATCGAGCAGAGCATGCTCCCATAGTATCTGGGAGGTCGCACATGTTTTGCTGTGATTCACTGGGATCAAATCCCTGCCTAACTTATGCTGTCACATTTCTGTCTCACCTCTTGTTACTGTCTGCCCGCAATGACAAATATAACTTACAAAACTGCTGATGAAATTTGGAATAAAACGTTAAGAGAGAAAAAGAGAAGGGGGGGAAACAGAAAAGTATAAAATCACTGAAGAGAACAGAGAGAGAGTGGGAAGTAAGGAGGGAGGGAACAGAAGAAAGAAGCAGAGAGAGCAAAGAGAACTAACTTAGGGTAGAAGAAAAAAAAACTCTTTCATTTCAAAGCAATCCCTTTTCGGTGTGGACTTCCACTAGTAAATAAACACAAAGCAGCCACACACGGATCCACTCTGGTTTGTGTCATAGGTGGGGATTAATGCATTTGAACGACTGCAGAGAGGGAAAGAGGGAAAACATTTTTGTTGATTTTTATATGTAGTATTCCTTTATATAAGACCTGCTGCATACACACACACACACACACACACACACACACACACACACACACACACAGCAGTTATACGATTCAGAAAAGAGCTCTTGGATTGGTTTGTTGGAGTAAGCTAAATGTTCTCAGTCAAAGCATCCTACAGCTGTAGTAGCCCACATATTACCTAACTTCCTAGGCTTGATCTCATGATTAGAAAGGATTATTTTAACTTCAGCTCTAAAGCTGACAAGCTTACTATATTACCAGATCTTAGAGAGGAGCAGCAGGAAAAGTGCATCAGAATATCCCATTGAGAAGAACATGCATAAGTTACATTTAACACATGATATGCTAATATAGCCACATAATGACATATTAACATGCAGTATGTTCAACTGGAACTCAAATGTGCATTTCTTGTTTAGAGTGCATCCAGATTTTGAACATCCAAGACCCAAAACATTAAACAAAACAGACAACAGCCCACTTTTTGATGAGACTCAGTTTGATAAAATCAGGTTTGCTGAGGTGAGGTTGATTGTGAAGCACAGTGGAGCGTTATATTGCGCAGCAAATCATCACAGCTTGAAGTTACAACTCGTTTATTATAGCCCCTCTGAAGCATGGCAGCATTATCAGCGGGGTTGCAAGCACTGCCATGCTGGCAGGGTGAAGTGACATAATGATATGATCATGAGCGTGATGTAATCTGATTGGACTGAGCCTGCACATCAAACAGAGAGACGGCAGAGGGAGGAATGTTGAAAAAGGGGAGGAGAAGACACAGAGAGGTCAGGTGAGGGATGGGAGAACGATATGGAGATAAAGGATGGCAGAGAGGTGAGGAGAGTAAATGGGGAAGAGGGAAGAGTTATGATGGGAAAAAATGAAAAGTGGAGGAAGATTTATAAACAAAGAAAGGTGGGTGTGGGTTGGACAAGTAAAGGAGACTTACCCTCATCTTGTGCCTTAGAGGGGGAATGGGGAACTAGGGCCAGTAACACCAGTGGAGCCCACAAGCACCTCCTCATTTGACCCGTTGACAACATCCTCACAAGCAGCAGTCTAGACCTATACGGAGAGAAGGAAGATTACGTTGACAAAGACAAGAAAATTCAAATCAAAGAGGGGAAAATCAAGAAACACTCTGTGGTTCTTGAAGACCCACCTTGCCCACATGGCCCCAATGCACTGATCTGGAATCAGTTAACTCCTGTCTAATATCCACTTTGATACAATTACAGAGCAGTAGTTTTACAGTCTAGACTGACCGCAGAGCAGCGGTTTAGCCTCCCGCCCACATAGAGCAGGCTGAGGGCGAAACAGTGAAGGACTTTGTTTAAGGGAAGAGTGGACACGAAATGAAAAAAAGAACTGACAAAAGAAAAAAAGATGGAGGGCAGACAGTGTGATAGACAGACAGGGAGAGGGCAGTTGGATGTCAGTATAAGCAAGGGAACATTTTATGAGAACCATTGTCTCCACAAGAGCAAACACATGCTCCTCTCCTCTTCCATGTGTCATCTCCTCCTTACACCACTCACTTTTTCTTCTCTGCACCCTCTATTCCTTTCCCTCCTCTCCTCCTTCACTACCTAATCCCTCTCCTCTGTCTGCCTCAGTCCGCCACTCAATATTACACACTGGGGATGAACACAGACGTAGAAAATTTCTCTCCTTGGTAAACACACACACACACACACACACACACACACACACACACACACACACACACACACACACACACTGACAGTTGTTTCAGCAGGATTTGAATCATTCTCTGATGTAGAGGCAGCCGGTGAAAGGATGGCCATCTCCTACAATTCAGATTTCAGACACTGCAAAAGGCCAGACATATGACAATGCATATTGATGAGCATCAAAAACATTTTTTTTATAAAAAGCGTCATGACATGAGAAGGGAAATGAGAAAGATTCAACAGAAATGAATCTCTATATTTGTCTCTCTCAAACACACACAAATGAGAGTTAATCTCACTAAAATGAGATTAGACAGTCTCAGAGTGAGGTTCAATTAAGAAGTCTCTCACTCTCTCTCTCTCTCTCTCTCTCTCTCTCTCTCTCTCTCTCTCTCTCTCTCTCTCTCTCTCTCTCTCTCTCGACAAATGTGATTAAACATAAACGCACTAAATCTAAATCACATAAGGCCAGAAAGTTTCTCTTGTCTGCAGTTTGCGTAATTTCCTCCTGTCTAAAGGGCAACTTTGCAACTGGTTAATTGGTTAATGAAAACCAGGGTAAAGGCGTCGCCCTCATTAAAAATAGGCAGGCTGTGTTTATAGTGCATGCTGCTTTTTAAAGGCTACTTGTGGAATCGAGTTTGCAGACATATTTAAATACAATTAATCATGGCACAAGGTCGTAGACGATCTCTCGCACGCATTCTGATAAAAAACTTTCTTTTGCCAAATAAAATCTAAATGTTTCCACCTGCTTTCGAGAATGCACAACTTCGACTGACCGTATCTCCAATATGTGTCTTCAGTTATCATTTCTAAGTGCTGCTGACTGGTTTAGATTAAGTTTCTCAGCCAGATTTGGGTCAAACAGTCCAGCGCCGCACACCTGAGACCGTCGCGCGCACGCACACACACACACTAGGCTACAATGAATGAAATCTTCTTTACCTCTCCAGTCATCAAATCGAGTTCGTCCTTTTATCCCCAAAGGAAATCCTCTGAATACTAGGATGGATGGTTCCTCTTCCTTCTAACTCTTTCTCTCCCTCACTCTTTCTCTCTCACTCTTTCTCTCCGGATACAATTTGGTCCGGAGTGGGTGTTTCTCTCCTCGTTATTCAGCCATCCCTCCCTCCAGCTATTCCTCCCTGTCCCAACCCTTTTGTTCGTCCAGGATAATGAGAGAGAGAGAGAGAGAGAGAGAGAGAGAGAGAGAGAGAGAGAGAGAGAGAGAGAGAGAGAAAGACTCAGTACCGCTGCTCAAAAACCTCCGCTGCCAACCTGCAGCTTCCAATCCGGCTTCAGCCCCTCGGGGCCCTTTACATGCGCCTCCGCGATCACGACGGGACTTGTCGTGGGCACATATCCGGAATCAGCGGCTTTAAAGGAACCACATGGTCGTAGCTGGAACTCGTTTGTTGTTTGACTTGTAGAAGAAAGTCCGACTGAAAATGTCTCAGTGCGCTCGGAGCAGGTGCTTGCCTGCTGCGCTGCGAACTCCGATGTTAAAGGCACAATGACGCAGGGTTTTCACCTCAGCTGAAAGTTAGATTTACAGAAGAAACAATCTTACTATAGCTGTAAATCCACGTGGAAAATTTAAAATCATAGTTTTCTCCAATACAGAAAGGTCCACACATAAAGAAGTCAGTAAACCGTTTATTTCCATAAAACAATTGGGCAATTACCGATGGAATGGAACCCTATAATGGCTGCAGATCACTTTACTTATTTCTAAAACAGAAGGATAATCTTAAACTACCTGTTGGGAGATTTGGTTTGTCAAATCAAATCAAAGACAAGTGATTTTACCCAAATTAATTAATTAAGAAAATCTGATTGCATGGCCTAATAAATATTTTAAACTTAGCCATTTTTTAAGAGGGCACCTGAGTGTTCAGTCAAACTTCTGTTCGTTCACTGATTTGTCCGTTGTTGATTTAGCAATAAACTGTTAACTTTACAGATTGTAGATGGCTGAAACCAGAGGTTGTATGGGTGTGTAGGCTAGTTATCCAAATAGCAAATTAGCTAAAGATGAAATCAGTCAGCTGACATTTTTAAAGGAATAGTTGGACATTTTGGGAAATCTTCTTGCAGAGGCTTTGCTTAGAAGACCTGGTGTCTGTCAGTGAAGTCACAGCCAGTGGGGATTAGCTTAGCGTAGCTTGGCATTAAGACATGAGGAAGCAGCTAGCCCAGCACTGTCTAAAAGTAAAAGAAATAAAATCTGCCTACATGCACCTCAAAAGCTCAACAATAATACATGGTGTCCTGTTAGTGCAAACTGTACAGTAATCTCAGGGTCAAAATGACAAGATGCTTTATATGAGGCAGGCTAGCTGCTTTCCACTTTATGCTAAGCTAAGCTAACCGTCCCGTGGCTGAATAGCTAATAGGAGAGTGGTATCAATCTTCTCATTGAACAATCAGTCAAAATGAGTGTTTTCTTGTATTGGGCTAAAAAAAAGAATTGAGTAGGCAACACTTTATAATCCGGTTTATGCACTCAGCTCTCTTCTGCTTGTGAAGACACTTTGTGACTTGCCCCAAGGGGATAAGAATGGAAGTCATGGGAAACAACGGTGAAATGTGCCAGTGGCTGCCTAAGTTAAAACACCAAATAGCTTTACTCCAGGTGTGTCCCTGAGACACACACACACACACACACACACACAGACACAAACAGATACACCTTAGCCAAAGAACTGTCCAGATGCCATGCACACTGTAATCATGTAGATAAGGATTCTCTGTCCCCCGTCCCTCCTTCTTCCTCTTTCTTTCTCCAGCCTCTTCCTGCCTTCCTGTCCGTCTGTCGTTCATCTGTTGCCCGTTTGTAGCACACAACCACACACCAAACAAAAACAACCCTGGCTGCCAGAGTCGTCAGACATTTCAATAGGCAAAATCAAAGATCCTAATTCACCTGGTCAAATCAGGTGAAAAGGACTTGAGGTCCCAATATTTTATACATCACATTTAAGACAACATTAAAACCAATTAAGCTCAGCTCTCTGAAAGAAAACAGTACATTTAAAATGTACTGAAACTGTTATATGAAACAAGTCATCAAAAAATAATGTGCAGTAATATTTGGTCAACCTTTTATTCTGAGTGACCGCGGTCCCAGGTGGCTTTTATTTGACAGCTCTCTCTAGAGATGCACTGCCCGATGGATGAACCTCGCTGCTGTTCTCCCTGCAAGTGGCTTTTTCTTTTCTTTTTTGTCATCTATCCATTTCTCTTGATGTCTTCCCTCTGTGTTCTTTGTCTGTCCCTTTATTATTTTATTTCTACCTTATTTCCCTTCTTGTTCTTTCCATCTTTCACCCTCTTCCTGTAATTATCCTCCTGTCTACCTTTCTACCGTCGCTGTCCATCCCAGCTGTGGATCTGATGAATAAATGCATCAGTCACATGATAGAGTTGATCCACAGTTCATTTATCTCAGTGCCATATGGTCCAACTGTGAAGCCTAATAAAGTTTTTAAGTCCTTGCAATGCAACAAATATCTGTTTACCGCAGGTGTTTCTCCTTCCCAGTGGACATACACAATTTAGCATTACTGTTACACAAACAAAAACAAAGTTTAATACTAAAGTAAATAGTTGATGGCCCAGACATCCTGATTCCTGTTAAACAAGTCTGTGGCATGCAGTAGGGAATCTTAGTTTTTACCTTCAACAATTGTACGTATAATTCCCCTCAGGAATTATAAAAATGTGTGCAGTTTAGATCAGCTGTCTCACTGTGTATGCTTACAGGTGATATGTGACAGATCTTAGATTTGTAAAAACCTGAATGGTGCAGCACCAGGGAACTTTGTGGCGGATAAAAAGTAAAAACTTTGACAGCCAATTATTCTCAGCCTGACACGGAGAAGGTTTGGGGAAGTGTTACACACACAAAACACTTTTTTTTTTATAACTGAAACTGCATGCGCTTACTTTTTTATACATATTATTTTGTCCAAGATGCCACTTTTTTGGTAAACTGAGTTTTTGTACAGCATCTTAGTCAAGAACCTTTAAAATGATCATTAAAGGAAGATCTTCATTTTGGTGACATTGTTGGTAATAAGCAGTCATTCCACGGGTGTGATGATCAAACTCCACCACATCCTCCTGTATTTCCTCTACCTTCCTGTATTCCTGTATTATTAGAAACAAGTGACCATTGTTGGCTTTGATAAAACAAAGAAAGCATCATTTCCTGTTAGCGGAGGATTTCTCCCAGGAAACAGGAACCCGCTCAATTGTGTTTACACAAGCACATGCTTAAGCTTGAACTGGGCGAAAGAGGAATGTTTACGGTATCAATCAGCAAGAAAGAGAGAGATCTCAAATATTGCTGTTATAATATGAAAAAGCTGCATATCTTCAAAAAGTTGACAGAAAAACTGCACTCTCCTGCAATTCAGAAGCTGAAGCACTGAATAATGGAATTTTTCTTTTTCATTTGATTGTCGGACGAGTCAGACATTTGCCCACACACACACACACAGTGATAAAAGTCTGCTCTCTGCAAACACACTGAATATTACATTTAAACAAATACCTCTGTCATTGTTTTGATTTCTTTCCTTTTTACATGCACACACACGCACACGCACACGCACACCTGAAACCCCCTGCCCTACATATTTAAGACACAAAGATAACCCCAGGCATGGGGCTTACTGTGTCACAGTGTCATTCACACACACAATCAGATGCCTTTAAACCAGCAGAAAAAACATGGTTTGTTTGCCCTATGAACACAAATAAAGTTCAAGTAGAGTTGACACATACAAGGGCTTC
>NC_048412.1:13256743-13258626 GCF_013103735.1 Etheostoma cragini
CACACACACACACACACACACACAAAAACACACACACACTTTCTGCTGTTGAGCTCCGTGTTAATAACAAGCAGCCGGTTAATATGAGGGCAGCAACAGGCTGAAGTGACCGCAGCCTACTGATTAGACCAACCAGTCACAGTTATTAGCCGACTTGTCATCTGGTACCAGGCCTGCTGTTCCCAGAGAGCTGCTAACCAGACAGCTCTTAAGGTCATGATAGATTATGCAATTTGTCATGGTGGGACGCATGGATGGAGATGATGTATTCCAGAAAATAACGTTATTTGTTTAAAAAAATTCACTATATATATATATATATATACACACACACGCACACACGTATATTGTAGATTATATAATTTTAAACTGTGTGTGAGTCTAATGTATTTAATTTCCAATCCCTCCTTTCCTTCCTTCATGTGGCTTCCTCACTTGTCAGGCTGCCATTGTAAATACAAACCTGTCCTCACTTGCTACCATGTAAAAAATAAAATGAAACAAAAATAAAAGATTGTCACATAGTACCATTGGATGTAATAGCTTTGGTCCTTTAATATTTCATGTAAATGTAAATGTAAATGTGCTGTATTTATATAGCGCTTTTCCAGTCTTAACGACTGCTCAAAGCGCTTTTACATCTACAGGAAACATTCACCATTCACACACATTCATACACTTCGGCCGGGGCTGCCGTACAAGGTGCCACCTGCTCATCAGATAAACACTCACACACATTCACACTCCGATGCGCAGCACCGGGGGCAACTCGGGGTTCAGTGTCTTGCCCAAGGACACTTCGACAATGACATGTAGCACCATCATCAGATCAAAATTTCAATATGCTCAGTAATTTGGTTTATGACTAAGTACCTGCACAGCTAATGACATTGCCTCAACTTTACTTTGTGTACAATTAGCATATGTTAGCTTGCTTATATGCCAAACAAAAATAAGAACATATGAACATTACGAAATTAGATTATTGTCAATGTCTTGGTAAAATGCTTAACAACTGCTTTAACCTTCAGTTAGCCTTCTCTCACTGATGCACCTGCATCCTCATCAGGCCCTTTAAAATAGTGTTCCTTTACCTATACAGTATCAAATGTATATGTGATTTCCAGTCCCACCATTTAGTTGGTAAAATAAGTTTTCAAAAGGAAACGCCTGTTAAACAAAAGGTGACTTCCTGCCAGAGTGGCTAGCCAAATTCACAGAGCTGGCCACCACAGTCCAAGAATCATTTGGCAGGTGGCTAATATTTCTGCTTGCTGTGACTTGTCCTGAGCTCCTTGTCTGTGGGGAGGGAAGTGGAGGACAGGAGACAATTCACTTGAAAACACAGTAATCATGCCTCAAAGGCATTTAGTCCATCACCCTGAGTAGGTGCTGAAACATTCCTCTTCTTCAGCTGCATGAGTCTTTTCATCTCTTCTCTTCATAATGTATTCAAAAAGCTTTATATTTCCCACATGTAATAACACAGATAACCTTTATTTAATCGAAGCAGCAGCCACACTTATTGGCGGTCTGTGTCAAAAAGCTAATTCAAATTTGAAGAACATTGTGTTCCAGTAAATCTTATTTACTTTTTCTAGTATTACATTATTTGCTCTGCCATAACATAATGTATGACATAATTAAAAAAGATATGAAAATATAATAATAGCCTGAAACCATACATTTAATGTCACCCAGCATTAAGTAAAATATGGTGTACTTTGCGTAATTTGTAACAAAGAATTCCAACCCAGAAGGGAAAACACCTTTCATTTAGAATTTCTGTGGCTTTTGTCAAACTTTATAGCAGTGATCATCAACTGGCGGCCCGCGGGCCGAATGCGGCCCGCCTAGCCGTTTGATCCGGCCCGCGACTGGAT